>NC_134410.1:131237993-131271009 GCF_038048845.1 Mixophyes fleayi | reverse complement strand
TGCACACCACCTATTTAGGTATCCTTATTGTGAGAAAGAAACCGTATATACCCAAAGTGGAGATTCATATGCAATATATTAAACACCCACGTGATGTATATAATGAACTGCGTACCAGATGTTTTCAAGGTATAAGCATAGATGAATTCCTTGGATAATCAAGTATATATTCTCTCCATCTCCCTCATTCATGGCTTGAAATGCCTTTCCCCCACAGCAAACTAACAAGGGTAGTTTATATATATATATATTTATATATATATATATATATATATATATATTTATATATATATATATATATTTATATATATATATCATCATCATCATCATCATTTATTTATATAGCGCCAACATATTCCGTAGCGCTTTACAATTGGGGACAAACGTAATAAACTAATAAACAAACTGGGTAAAACAGACAAAGAGGTGAGAAGGCCCTGCTCGCAAGCTTACAATCTATGGGACAATGGGAGATTGACACATGAGGTTAAGTATACATTTTGCATCTTGGCCCAGCCAGACTGCAAAGGTAGGGTGACTCATAAGCTAAATGATCCTGTCACACAACAATGTTGGTCCGGGGGTAGTTGTCTTGTGTGAAATTGTGTAACAGGCTAAAGGTAGTGAGGTTAAGATGGTGGTTGAGGAATATTATAAGCTTGTCTGAATAGGTAGGTTTTCAGAGAACGCTTGAAAGTTTGTAGAACAGAGGAGAGTCTTATTGTGCGAGGGAGAGAGTTCCAAAGAGTGGGTGCAGCCCGAAAAAAGTCCTGTAACCGGGAATGGGAGGATGTAATGAGGGTGGATGAGAGACGCAGATCTTTTGCAGAACGGAGTTGCCGAGTTGGGAGATATTTTGAGACAAGAGAGGAGATGTATGTTGGTGCAGCTTTGTTGATGGCCTTGTAGGTTAGTAAAAGTATTTTATATTGGATTCGGTAGAAGACAGGCAGCCAGTGTAGAGACATACAGAGTGATTCAACAGAGGAATAGCTATTTGCAAGGAAAATCAGTCTTGCCGAAGCATGCAAAATAGATTTTAGGGGTTTGAGTCTGTTTTTGGGAAGACCAGTAAGGAGGGAATTGCAATAGTCAATGCGGGAGATGATTAGTGCATGAATTAAGGTTTTAGCAGTGTCTTGTGTGAGATATGTGCGGATTCTGGAAATGTTCTTTAGATGTATGTAACATGATTTAGATATAGAGTCAATGTGGGGAACAAAGGATAGGCGTGAATCAAGGATTACACCTAGGCAGCGAGCTTGTGGGGTGGGATTTATGGTCATGTTATCAACAGAGATAGAAATGTCAGGTATGCTCTTGTTGGCGGGTGGGAATATTATTAACTCTGTTTTAGAAAGATTAAGTTTGAGTTGACGAGAGGACATCCAAGATGAAATGGCAGAAAGACAGTCAGTTACACGGGACAACACAGATGTCGAGATATCAGGAGAGGATAGATAGATTTGGGTATCATCCGCATAGAGATGATACTGAAAGCCAAAGGAACTTATTAGATTTCCAAGAGAAGCGGTATAGATAGAGAACAGCAGAGGACCTAGCACCGAGCCTTGTGGTACTCCAACTGATAGGGGAAGCGGAGCAGATGTGGCTCCAGAGAAATTAACAGTGAAAGAGCGATTAGAGAGGTAAGATGAGAACCAGGATAGAACTGTGTCTTGAAGACCTAGGGATTGCAGCGTTTGTATGAGAAGAGAGTGGTCAACGGTGTCAAATGCAGCCGAGAGATCCAGGAGAATTAGGAGAGAGTAATGGCGTTCAGTCTTAGCAGTGATCAGATCATTAACAACCTTGGTCAGCGCAGTCTCTGTGGAGTGTTGAGAACGAAAGCCAGACTGAAGAGGATCCAACAGGTTGTTTGCGGAAAGAAAGCGTGTGAGGCGAGTGTAGGCAAGTCTCTCTAGAAGCTTGGAGGGGCAAGGGAGCTGAGAGATGGGACGGTAATTTGAGAGAGAGTTTGGGTCGGAGTTTTGTTTTTTTAGAATAGGAGTAATCACTGCATGCTTGTATAGTGATGGAAAGATGCCAGTAGAGAGTGAGAGATTACAGATTTGAGTTAGAGGTGAAATGAGCACAGAAGACAGGGATCTACCAATTTGCGAGGGAATAGGATCAAGAGGACAGGAGGTAGAGTAGGAAGATAAGAAGAGCGTAGAAATTTCCTCTTCATTTGTGGGGTCAAATGAAGAAAGGGTGTCAGAGGGTAGTGGGAAGGAAATGAGCTGATGGCTTGTTGAGGAGGAGGATACCATTTCTAGTCTGATCTTATCAATCTTGTCCTTGAAGTAGGTAGCAAGATCCTGAGCACTGATAGTAGATGGAGGGTTCGGGGTGGGAGGATTGAGAAGATGATTAAATGTATTGAAAAGGCGTTTGGGGTTAGAAGCCTGAGCATAGATAAGAGATTGAAAGTATGTTTGTTTTGCAGTGTCCAGAGCATTTCGATAGGAGTGGTAGACAGAAGTATATGTGAAGAAGTCATTAGAGCTTCGAGATTTACGCCAGTGACGTTCTGCTTTACGGGACAGTTTTTGAAGATTTCGTGTTGCTTTGGTGTGCCACGGTTGACATCGAAGTCGACGTGTAGTATGAAGTGTCGCTGGAGCCACTTGATCAAGGGCCGTTGCTAAGGTTAGGTGAAAATGAGGTACTGCCATCTCAGGGGATGAGAATGTAGAGATAGGGGAGAGAAGGTGTTGGAGAGAGGTGGAAAATTGTTGAAGATTAATAGAATTAAGATTTCTACGAGTATGAGGAGGCTTGGTTGAGTTAGACAGTAGAGAGGTTAGAGCAGTGGGGGTGAGAGTGTAGCTGATAAGGTGATGATCCGAGAGGGGGAAGGGTGTATTAATAAAATTAGAAACTGAGCATAGTCTAGAGAAAACAAGATCAAGGCAGTGGCCATCCTTATGAGTAGATGATTCAATCCACTGGGAGAGGTCAAGTGAGGATGTTAGAGAGAGTAGTTTGGAAGCAGCTTTGGAAGGTGGGTTATCAATGGGGATGTTGAAGTCACCCATGATGATGGTGGGGATGTCTGAAGATAAGAAGTGAGGGAGCCATGCAGAGAAATCCTCAATAAATTGTTGGTGTGCTCCAGGGGGACGATAGATCACCGCAACACGTAGGGAGAATGGATTAAAAATGCGAATAGCATGTACTTCAAAAGATGTGAACGTGAGTGATGGGACATTTGGTAGAACTGTGTATGTGCACTGTGGGGAGAGAAGTAGTCCAACCCCACCTCCTTGTCTGCCTTCAGGTCTGGAGGTGTGGGTGAGATGGAGGCCACCATGTGAAAGTGCTGCAGGTGAGGCAGTGTCTGATTGCATGAGCCATGTTTCTGTTATTGCCAGAAGGTTGAGGTTTTTTGAGAGGAAGAGATCATGAACGGAGGTAAGTTTGTTACAAACAGATCGTGCATTCCAAAGGGCACATTTAAAGGACTTGGGAAGAGAGGGTAGACAGGTGATGTGTTTGAGGTTTGCTATAGAACGGTAGTGTTCTGATGTATGTGTGTGTGAGGAGTGTGGGGGACCTGGATTAGGTGATATATCACCAGCTAATAGAAGCAGAGTGAGCGAAAGATAGGCAAGGGGATTGTAAGATGTGTGGCCTTTTAGTTTCTGGCGACAGGTGGAGGCTGTACTTGTTAGAGATAATAAATAGGACAACAGTTCATGGGTGTTAAATAGAGGTGAGTGGAGTAATGCAGGTGCAATATGAACAAATTTGTGTGTTGGTGGAGGGGTGAAAGATGACACAGTCCTAAAGATCATGCCATGAAATGAGAGTAAGAAAAGCAATTTGTGAAACATTGTGATAAAAGGGGTAAAAGCAAAAAGCAAGGGTATTTTAAGAATTACCTCTTAGCAGTGTTCCATATAAATAGACAAGTAGTGCAGAAATAGGCTGTGGCAGATGCAGCTTATTGCTGGGAGTAAAATCAAGTCAAATGTAGTCCAATGTTTGTCTAACTGTGTTGTCTAACTGTGCATTTTCGTCCACTTTGTGAGAAAATCCCACTTAGTGCAGAAATCACATACGTCTCCCCATAGAATGAAACTAAGATGTAGTCAGTCTAATTTAGGAATACACTACAGATGTGCTAATTGGTCAGCTAATCAAAGGAAAAGAAAACATTTGTGGGAAAGGATAGAGGCCAGATACCTATCATAAATTAGGCAGCAATAAAAGACTGTGCCAACCTAAGTTTAAACAGATAACAGTTTCCTATAACATACTTAAACACAGATTGCAGGGATGAAATTCACAGAATAATGATCAGAGCAGTAGTAGCAGCATGGATGAACATACTTAAACACAGATTGCAGGGATGAAATTCACAGAATAATGATCAGAGCAGTAGTAGCAGCATGGATGAACATACTTAAACACAGATTGCAGGGATGAAATTCACAGAATAATGATCAGAGCAGTAGTAGCAGCATGGATGAACATACTTAAACACAGATTGCAGGGATGAAATTCACAGAATAATGATCAGAGCAGTAGTATATATATATATATATATATATATTTATATATATATATATATATTTATATATATATATATATATATATATATATATATATTTATATATATATATATATATATATATATATATATATATTTATATATATATTTATTTATATATATATTTATATATATATATATATATATATTTATATATATTTATTTATATATATATTTATATATATATTTATATATATATATATATATATATTTATATATATTTATTTATATATATATTTATATATATATATATATATTTATATATATATATATATATTTATATATATATATATATATTTATATATATATATTTATATATATATATATATATATATATATTTATATATATTATATATTTATAATATATATTTATATATATTATATATTTATATATATTTATATATATATTTTATGCTCTCTCTGCTCCCCTCTATGTACCCCATCCCCTCACCACATAAATACCCTTATAAAATAATTCTATTAAGAAGCACAAATCAGTGTCAGCACTTCCCAGTCAGTGATGGATATTGGAAGCTGATATATTAAATCTACTTAAACTTTTATAATTATACCCCTGGTGTGAGGGGTTTGGTAATCCAGGTATTGCAGGGAGTTCACTTGGTTTGTTCTTTGTCATCATTATCAGCTATTTATATAGCGCCACTACTTCCTCGGCATTGTACAGAGAACTCATTCACTGCCCCATTGGAGTTTATGGTCTAAATCCCCAACATACACACAGACAGAGACACACAGACCGAGAGACTAAGGTCAATTTAATAGCAGCCAGTTAACCTACCAGTATGTTCGTTGAAGACTTGACACCCAACAACAGCTCTGGGGTAGACAGAAGCCCCCTGATGCATTTTATAGTAGCCACAAACTTCATATATAGTACCACAACCTTATTCCATTAAGCAGCACAGTGGCTCAGTGATTAGTGCTTCTGTCTCACAAAGCAGGAGTCTTGAGTTCAATTCCCACCCACTCTAAATAAATTGACAGTTGACTAAATTACTCCTAGTAAATAAAATATATATATAATTCTAATAAATATCAGCTTTTTAAGTAAACCCATGCAATAGCAGCCAATCCACTAGTATATTTTTGGAGCGTGGAAGGAAACCAGAACACAGAAACTCCAAATAGTCATGGAGGGGAATTGAACTCATGACCCCAGCGCTGGAAGGCAGAAGCACTAACCTCTAGGCCACCGTGCAGGTATTAAATCTACGGAGGAGTGGACTTTATAGCATTCATTTCAAAGGAAGAAGCTAAATGGATTTATAATCTTTATACCCTTACCCCCAGAGGGCTTGATATTGACTTTGATCCGGGCACGTTTCTAGGAACGTAGAATATCATCCAGATTTATACTGCTTTTGAACTATTAGGATTACTTGTTCTGCCTTTCATTTCATCTTACTAAGAATTGGGTAATTATAAATTGCCCCCACCCCATATCATCATAATAAACCCCATGGCCTCTCCTTCTCTTTTCTTCATGATATAAAATATAAATTTAATTTAAATCCATATACGGCCTATAGGTTGGATTACATACATGATTTTATCTTATATTGGGTTTTGGAAACTGAGAAACTTGAATAGTTCTCAATCTGATCACCTTCATGTTTATTAATGTGAACCTGATTATTGGTGATCTGTAATTACTTTGTCATTTCTTTATTATTCTTATTGTTGACATTTAGTTTCCATTTTTGCAACTTCCACTCGTTTAGGTGATCTTGGAATTTCTCTCCTGCATTCGTTATTAACATGATGCTTTGGGAACATCCCCTCCTTATGGACCAATGGACGGACTTAGGGGCAGCAACTTATTCCCTCATATTGTTTATATTTGGCATTCTCGCTGGATGATACAGGATTGAGGACATTCTCCTATGACCTCTAGGGACGGTCCTAACTTATCACTTATTGGAGGGATTTATCCCCAGGTCTCGGTGACCACATTTTATTTGGTTCTCTTTGGACATTAGTTACTTATGTTAGTTCATAAGGATGAATAATAGCCCTTGGCTCTTACTGTGCACGTCTTCTATGTCAATATTGATTGATGATTTATATGTCATTTATTGATTTATCAGTGCACTGGTTTACCTGTTTTAGCCTTTGATAAATAAACTTTGACCATTATTGGTATTCTGACTCCCATTGTCCCATAGACTGTAAGCTTTGGAGCTGGGCCCTCTTACCTCTCTGTATTACCCAGTATTGTCTATTAGTTTGTCCTCAATTGTAAAAGCGCTAAAGGAATTCGCTGGCGCTATATAAGTAATGATGAGGATTGGGAGATTTTCTGAAATTGGCTCCCTCGAGAGAGTGAGTGAGTGAGTGAGTGAGTGAGTGAGTGAGTGAGTGAGTGAGTGTGTGTGTGTGTGTGTGTGTGTGTGTGTGTGTGTGTGTGTGTGTGTGTGTGTGTGTGTGTTAGAGAATTTAGACTGTAAGCTCCAATGGGGCAGGGACTGATGTGAGTGAGCTCGCTGTACAGCGCTTCGGAATCGGTGGCGCTATATAAATAAATGATGATGATGATGATGATTACACACTGTTCAGAGCAACGATGGTTACTCTAAATTTACCCAATTCATTTTGACCCTTGTTCTTTGTTGCAGAGCGTCACAGGTCCATGAAGACTGGTTCAAGTCAAACGTCATTGGTCAACATCAATGAAAGAATGTGTTGATTAAACCTACATTTGCCCCTTCCACTTCTGATGGAGAAATAACCTCCTAAAAAAAAACCATATATGCAGATTAGGGGGCTCACTCTGATCCAAGCTGAGTTGGGGTCTCGGGACAGAGACGGGATCCTAACTTTGTATCAAGGAATACAGTAAATTCACTATCACAGGATTGGTATTTGCTACATCCATAAAGGGGGAAAGAGAGAGTGTGATTTTTGTATATGGTGCACAAATCTAAATTTTAAATATTATTTTGAAATAATGAAAAACACACAAGACAATCTTGTAATTAGAAATCTTTCTTTATATATTGAAATAAATAAAATCAATCTTTATTCGTATATCAAAAATAAATTGAATAAAAATACCAGCAAATATATTAAAATTGTGTGTTTGTGCATCTCTGCTATATAATAGATAATATAATATATGTCCTCTTACTATAAGTGCTTATAATACTGGGTTAGGATCATTGCTTATTGTAAATATTTCACATTTGTGTGGGTTTATTTGTTTTGGATATTCCAATATAGTAGAAGCTCATTCACTTGCATAAGAATTATTTCATTTTACAGAGTAATTTATTGTTATTCAGTTCACATTCACAGTGACCGATCCTTTATCCACAAGGTTCGTTAATGTAACTTGATTACTCGTATTCCCACAGGTTTCAGCCGGAGTATAGATGGATCTCAGTTATCTTGTAGTCTCTTTTATTACATAGATAGGATAGAAATTTCACAAGCTGAATATTTTACACATTTATAAAAGTTGGAATTTTCATAACTTAATAATATTTCAATATAGTTTCAGCATTTAGGCTGCGCCATCGCTGTGGAGCTAATACTTTCATTATATCGCTGCACTCCGATCTTTATGTCAGTGTTATGGTGATGACTTATTATTATCTGATGCGTTATATCTTCTTCCCCTTGTTGGGATAATATTACAGTTATAAATTGTTATAAAGACATTAAATGCAGTTTCAAATGAATTCTGAATAAAAGAAGAAGTTTTTCAGTATATGAACATAATGTAAAACCGAGACACATGGTATTAACATCCGTTTTTTTTTCCAAATAATTTATACAGACCTTATGATGTGTCCTTGTTACCCGTAATGTTTTGTATAAATCAAGAAACTAAAAAGTCTAAATCAGTTTTCACTTATTCTTTCATAAGTAGATGGCGCAGGACACCGTGAGACGTTCTTAGGAGACTGTATGCTGATAATTTATATGTCAAATTGTTAAGGATCCGGGAGGTTTGTCTACTCTTCCGGGAGGACTCCACGAAATTCAGGAGCCTCCCAGAAATTCCGTGAGAGTGGGCAAGTATAGTGAAGAGTTGGATTTGAAAGTAATTTAATATTAGTATATAGGACTTTCAAAGCTCACAGCTGTTACCCAGACATTAGTAATTGCCCTAAAACTTCCTAGAACACCCCCCCTAGGTATAACCACCCCTGGGCTGATAGCTCTAGAGCTCTTTCCACACCCCTGGGCAGTGAGTTTGGGTTAAGAAATGAAATAGTTAAATCATCATTTTGTCCGTGGTGGACTACAGGTCCAAGCATTGCCCTGGCTGCCTGGAAGGGGTTGGGCATGCTGATGCTTGTTGTACCACAAGAACCAGCATAACCAATGCTGCTAGGTCATACTGGCACTTGAGTAACCACAAGTGCCAGCATGCCCAGGCATCCAGGACCAGCTTAGATCTGTAATGCACCTGGGAAAAAAATTTAAATAAAAACACAGTGAATTAAAAATAAATTTCATTGAAATAAATACAATAAAGAATATTTCTAACCAAGGAATTTCATGTGTCCTGACCTCAGAGCATGGGAAGTTTCCCGGTTATAAAAATGACTCATGTACCACGGACAGGAGGGCACTTTTAAGGCTGAATGATGCCCACAACTCTTAGTGAAAATAATTCCTGTAAAAATGGTAAAACTGACATATTGCAGAACAGTGAACGTGTTACTGTGTCACTGTTTATACCAAACAAGAACAAACACTACTAATTGCATCTAGGAAGAGAAATGTTGGTTTTGGATGTTGATAAATAATCAGGGATATTCCTACATCTCTTCTAAACCCTTCACGCACAGCGCACAGAGCAGCATATTAATGTACAACCACTGAGCCTGCAGAACTTATGTACGAGATACTTGTGAGGAACCTGACATGACCCACGGAGATGCCACACTTGTATGTCAGCTCCAGGATCCGGGATATCTGATCTGTGTGACATAGGTGAGGTTTACAGTGAGAGGAGACAGGAGGCTCCCGGATAATTATCACAGCTGTCGTTTAGGGTCATTTCATATGTAGGTGTTTTGGCTTCAATTGTTTTTTTTTGCATTTTTGGTAACTGATCCAAGGTTTGGCGACAACATCCAAAAACTGTCTGGAAAGGCTCCTCAAGGTCTCTGCAGTGCAGTAAATCACAGCCTGCAAGGTGTTTAGGGATTGCCATGAAATATCTGGCAAGAGTACACTTTGGCACTGTTTATAATTAATGTTTTATTAGCAAGGTAGTTTGAGGTTATTTGCAAGAATATAAACATACATGTTCGTGACATTCAGTTGTGTAATTTAGGCGATGTGAAGACATGTCAGATTCCAGGACGGGGGGAAATTACCTCAAGTTTGCCCTGGTCTCCGTTCAGCTGTCACACGTCAAGGCTGACCTATTACACTCTATACAGACATAGGACACTACACCCCCAACATGACCTGACCACTGGACATGATCATAATACAATTCTATTACACTGTATACAGACATAGGACACTACACCCCCAACATGACCTGACCACTGGACATGATCATAATACAATTCTATTACACTACACCCCCAACATGACCTGACCACTGGACATAATACAATTCTATTATACTACACCCCCAACATGACCTGACCACTGGAGATGATCATAATACAATTCTATTACACTCTATACAGACATAGGACACTACACCTCCAACATGACCTGACCACTGATCATAATACAATTCTATTACACTGTATACAGACATAGGACAGTACACCTCCAACATGACCTGACCACTGGAGATGATCATAATACAATTCTATTACACTCTATACAGACATAGGACACTACACCTCCAACATGACCTGACCACTGATCATAATACAATTCTATTACACTCTATACAGACATAGGACAATACACCCCCAACATGACCTGACCACTGGACATGATCATAATACAATTCTATTACACTGTATACAGACATAGGACACTACACCCCCAACATGACCTGACCACTGGACATAATACAATTCTATTATACTACACCCCCAACATGACCTGACCACTGGAGATGATCATAATACAATTCTATTACACTCTATACAGACATAGGACACTACACCCCCAACATGACCTGACCACTGGGCATGATCATAATACAATTCTATTACACTCTATACAGACATAGGACACTACACCCCCAACATGACCTGACCACTGGGCATGATCATAATACAATTCTATTACACTCTATACAGACATAGGACACTACACCCCCAACATGACCTGACCACTGGGCATGATCATAATACAATTCTATTACACTCTATACAGACATAGGACACTACACCCCCAACATGACCTGACCACTGGGCATGATCATAATACAATTCTATTACACTCTATACAGACATAGGACACTACACCCCCAACATGACCTGACCACTGGGCATGATCATAATACAATTCTATTACACACTATACAGACATAGGACACTCATCTGGTTCCCATGAATTGTCTTCTGGACCATACATCTGCCATTGTGTTAAATATTGTAGTCTGTTATGGAAAATGTGTGAACAGAGAATTCTTTCTACAAGAAATTCTTCATGTTCATCATCTTGGACTCAAAAGCACTAATTTCACCAATGAAACATGAAAAACTGGATAAACCTTTATGGATTCTGGGTGCTCAGGTCAAAGGGCAACTGGAATGATCTGTGCCTTGATTTTAAAGTCCTAGAGAGCCAATCTTTAAACTTTAAAACTGGGTCACCTTTACCGTATCTGTCATCAGTTCTTTTATAACCGATTTGAGTATTCTGTAATGTCATTTTTATACTACATCTAGGTTATCTTATAGTGACATAAGTCTAGCAATAATGTCAAGAATGGAAGAAACCTGTGGGAATTAGGAAACATATTTGGATGATACCCCAAACTGACATAAAAGGGACTTTTAGTGGATGAATGTTGGGAGGTTATTATACGGTTCTCCTTCAGTACTCCCAGGATATCGTATAACACCAGGATATCGTATATCACCGGCACTGATCGGATGCAGCTATTTTAGGCAGCGAGAGTGGCAAACAGAGAAACTCTCAGGTATTGCCAAGTCTCACTGCCGGCTCTAAGAGTCGCTGCAACCGATGCCCCGATCCTGCGTAGCCCCATCAACCTGGCAGGTCTGTGCCCGGATTCTGGCTTCACTGGATCCCAGACAATGAATAGAAGCGGCTACGGCCAGACTGTCCAGGTGAAGACGGGTCAGCCGGCAAACCAAGGCTACTATATTGTTGACTTTACTGTGCGTAGGTCCACTTTATATCATCTACGAAATACACTCACAGCTTTGGCAAAGCATCGTCAACTGGGCTGCCCCGGGGGCAAATAGCTGTTCAAAGGAATTAGAACTGGAAGAATGTGCATGAGGAAATACTGAACCTTCAGGGGGAAGAATGAACTAGGATTTCTGTATCTGTTCTAGTTTACTTGGAGGGGGGGGGGGGGGGGGGGGGGTGTTCTTACCCAAAGCCGCAGAACATCAAGGCAGCAAAATTAATCCCTTTGACATTTAGAAATCTGGCTCCAGAAGTACCAGATATGTGGCAGGTTTGACCATGGGTAATTAGGCTGAATAACATTTGCAGAATTAGAGATTGATATATTTTATACAGTGAACAACAACTTGGACTGTGGGTGAACTGTACATTGTTATAGTGATATCTCCCAGTTACTAAGTTGTTATAGTTTAACGAGGGCTGAAAGTTAATAACTGTTGTCCACCGATGTGACTGTACTCATTAGGACTATCAGAATGACTGTATGAACATTGCTGAAGAAAGGATCTCTGGGTTTCACCAATAAAATACAGCCAATCACGGGCTTGCTTACCGTTATTTAAAAACATTAGACACTTTTTTTTATTAGTAAAATATTCTAGTATCTCTCCTTTAATTATATTATATGACTTGTTCCCTACTGCTAACAGTAATTGTCTTTTAAACTAAGCAGCAAACTTTCAATGCAGAAAAATCCAAATTACTGGCCACACAGCAATGTACAAATCCAAGTTATTCACAAGGGATATCACTAATACATTTGCAAATAAAAAACAATGCGACAGTTTTTAAAGTATGCTGGAAACAAGTCATGTGTTGTAGTTACTCCGTGGCCTTGAGGTGAGGGATCTGTCTTCGTGTCCCGTGTATGTCACCTTGTATGAACCTGGCTACATGCAAAACGTGTTTGGCGAGTTCCGCATTTATCCTGTTCTGCAATCTCTGTGTGTAATTATGTATCTGCCCCGAGACAGGGCAGACAACAACCCCCACAGCTGGGAAGATGCTTCTGTACAGGGCACATAATTATCAACATCATTTCTTCACTTTTCTCTAATTACCATAATCTGTCAGAATAAGAATCTATCAAAATTCAGCAGACACCTCGTGGACAGACGGCATATCCCCCTCTATCTATGATCCATTGTGTTCAGTCTGTTGAATGCAAAGTGATATTATTAAAGGATTATTGAATATTATTGATCCGTATTACAGGATATTTCCACGGATTACTAACTTGTACTATAGTATTGTCCCTAACCTTAGAAATCTAAAGGAGCGCTCACACCTATAGACTCCCCCTTTCCCAGTTACATATGTCACACAATCACACCAGTCGTAAAACACTGTATGGATGGGGATCGTTGCTCCCAGCGTCTGCAATGCCTCCGTGGTTCACTGCTGTGCAATCTGCCCATCAGAACAAAACCCCAATTCAAATCCTATTTGTTCTGGCAGATTTGAGCGGAGATGGGGCATAACGCCAGCTTGTGGGGTGTACTTGTATACGGCTCAGACACAGTGTTTGTCAGCCAGGAAACTGGAAACTACGGTCACCTGTAACTGGAAACGTAAAGAGGTTGGGAAGAAGGACAAAGGGTCCGATACATTAAGGAACGTAAATGCCGTTATGTGCCGAAAGGACCCCTCCTGCATCCTGCGATTCGAGGGGCGGAACGCGGAGGGAACTGGACGAACGCACACAGTCAGTGTACAGTAAGGGTGTGCCAAGCTGGAGCGCATGCAGCAGCGTCTGATTCACGCTTTGGGCATCTCTCAGGTACATGATCTTCTGACGTATCTCTTGCACCAGCTACAGGTCAGGTGTAAGTGCTGATTACTAGTGATGACGCTGTGTATACAGCTAGAACATGTGTTCAGGAGCAACTGTAAAAATCTATTTTATGTACAGTAGACATTTATAACATCCTAATAAATGTATCTCATGGGGGAGGAATGTTTGGCCATTAATGACAATATTAACAGGTGACATTGAATAGTTTTCTTTTTCCTCTGCGTTCTTCTGTGACTTTATATCCCACATAAGTATTGGACGTATCCTGTAGTGTCTGTTAGACAAGAGCGCACCTAGACCCGTATTCATCACTAGACGTATCTTCACATCCGCTCCTTGGTGTATATGGACGTGCGTATACCTGGTACATGTCTGTTAGACAAGAGCGCACCTAGACCCGTATTCATCACTAGACGTATCTTCACATCCGCTCCTTGGTGTATATGGACGTGCGTATACCTGGTACATGTCTGTTAGAGCAGAGCGCACCTAGACCCATATTCATCACTAGACGTATCTTCACATCCGCTCCTTGGTGTATATGGACGTGCGTATACCTGGTACATGTCTGTTAGACAAGAGCGCACCTAGACCCGTATTCATCACTAGACGTATCTTCACATCCGCTCCATGGTGTATATGGACGTGCGTATACCTGGTACATGTCTGTTAGAGCAGAGCGGACCTAGACCCGTATTCATCACTAGACGTATCTTCACATCCGCTCCTTGGTGTATATGGACGTGCGTATACCTGGTACATGTCTGTTAGAGCAGAGCGCACCTAGACCCGTATTTATCACTAGACGTATCTTCACATCCGCTCCTTGGTGTATATGGACGTGCGTATACCTGGTACATGTCTGTTAGAGCAGAGCGCACCTAGACCCATATTCATCACTAGACGTATCTTCACATCCGCTCCTTGGTGTATATGGACGTGCGTATACCTGGTACATGTCTGTTAGAGCAGAGCGCACCTAGACCCGTATTCATCACTAGACGTATCTTCACATCCGCTCCATGGTGTATATGGACGTGCGTATACCTGGTACATGTCTGTTAGACAAGAGCGCACCTAGACCCGTATTCATCACTAGACGTATCTTCACATCCGCTCCTTGGTGTATATGGACGTGCGTATACCTGGTACATGTCTGTTAGAGCAGAGCGCACCCAGACCCATATTCATCACTAGACGTATCTTCACATCCGCTCCTTGGTGTATATGGACGTGCGTATACCTGGTACATGTCTGTTAGAGCAGAGCGCACCTAGACCCATATTCATCACTAGACGTATCTTCACATCCGCTCCATGGTGTATATGGACGTGCGTATACCTGGTATATGTCTGTTAGAGCAGAGCGCACCTAGACCCGTATTCATCACTAGACGTATCTTCACATCCGCTCCTTGGTGTATATGGACGTGCGTATACCTGGTACATGTCTGTTAGAGCAGAGCGCACCTAGACCCATATTCATCACTAGACGTATCTTCACATCCGCTCCATGGTGTATATGGACGTGCGTATACCTGGTACATGTCTGTTAGAGCAGAGCGCACCTAGACCTGTATTCATCACTAGACGTATCTTCACATCCGCTCCTTGGTGTATATGGACGTGCGTATACCTGGTACATGTCTGTTAGAGCAGAGCGCACCTAGACCCATATTCATCACTAGACGTATCTTCACATCCGCTCCTTGGTGTATATGGACGTGCGTATACCTGGTACATGTCTGTTAGAGCAGAGCGCACCTAGACCCATATTCATCACTAGACGTATCTTCACATCCGCTCCTTGGTGTATATGGACGTGCGTATACCTGGTACATGTCTGTTAGACAAGAGCGCACCTAGACCCGTATTCATCACTAGACGTATCTTCACATCCGCTCCTTGGTGTATATGGACGTGCGTATACCTGGTACATGTCTGTTAGAGCAGAGCGCACCTAGACCCATATTCATCACTAGACGTATCTTCACATCCGCTCCTTGGTGTATATGGACGTGCGTATACCTGGTACATGTCTGTTAGACAAGAGCGCACCTAGACCCGTATTCATCACTAGACGTATCTTCACATCCGTTCCATGGTGTATATGGACGTGCGTATACCTGGTACATGTCTGTTAGACAAGAGCGCACCTAGACCCGTATTCATCACTAGACGTATCTTCACATCCGCTCCATGGTGTATATGGACGTGCGTATACCTGGTACATGTCTGTTAGAGCAGAGCGGACCTAGACCCATATTCATCACTAGACGTATCTTCACATCCGCTCCTTGGTGTATATGGACGTGCGTATACCTGGTACATGTCTGTTAGACAAGAGCGCACCCAGACCCGTATTCATCACTAGACGTATCTTCACATCCGCTCCTTGGTGTATATGGACGTGCGTATACCTGGTACATGTCTGTTAGACAAGAGCGCACCTAGACCCGTATTCATCACTAGACGTATCTTCACATCCGCTCCTTGGTGTATATGGACGTGCGTATACCCGACGTTCGTACGGGTTTTATTTGTTAGATTTTTTAAAAACACACATTACATTTGTTTTGTGATTCTAGATGAATGAGGCGCACAGTGTCTAACAGAATTGTTTGTTTGCTTAAGGGGAATTCTATAGTAAAAGTTAGTAATAGAGAAGTTGGGTTTTTTCTCAGATAGTTTAATACGCATGCCGTCATCTTTTCCAAATAAATGGACAATACACTTGTCCTGTCTGTCTAGGTTGCAGCTTATTTTTTTGTAGCCCAGTTTTGTAGCCACGAATGTCTTCCTAACAGGAGTTACTGATATTTAGTCTCCCTCCATTAATACCACTCTCAGTATTACTTCCTTGTAGGTGGATGTTGGTTTCAGGACCTATCGTATTGCTCTTATAGACAGAAGCGGCCAGCAGGACTAGTGTCGCAGAGAATTGTATTCACCAATAGCGGAATATTACCCTGTACGTGACATAAGGAGACATCGCCCTGACTGCCAAACAACAGCGAGGAAACTACGTGCGAGGTCTGGGCTGAAACATTGATGTTTTATATAGCCCCAAAGCTGGTTCAAGGCTCCGGCCAGAGAGGCTTAAATCAATCTTAATTTGGGTTATGATCTGTAATTGATTTTTTATTGTAGAATTCTAATTTACAAATTATTTTGCATGAATAACATTGAACACTAATCACTGTAAGGCTCCTGAGACCAATGTCTCAGAACCATAATTCCTGTCTGTATTGTCCCGAATGATCAATGGTAAAACATCCTAACTATATGTTTAGGCCCCAACACCCCGCAGCTTACCGGAGAAACAAGCATCCGGCACCGAACAGCCGTCTAAAGCAAACCAGAAGACAACATAAACCTACAGAGAACAAACATGGTGCCACATGGGCAGCGACGCCTTAGGCATGTGCCCGCTGTGCTTGTATGGTAGATTCAGCCCGGCACTGCTGCTTACTCAGGGAGACAAAGCTTTAATTAGCACTATATATATATATATATATATATATATATATTGAAGTATTCTCTGCTATCTGCCACTCCAGACTCCTTTTAGTGTCTTACGTAGGTTTATAGACTGGGGGCAGATTTCTCAAACTTTCTAAAAAGGAAACGTAAAGGTCTTCTCCATATCAACCAATCAGATTCCAGCTATCATTCTCTTGAATGTACCACATAAATGATAACTAAAATCTGAGTGGTTGCTATGGGGAACACCTCCACTTTTCCTTTTTAGAATGTTTGATAAATCCACCCTTAGAAGTCAGGTTTGCATTGAAAAAAAAATAATTCTCAGATCAAAATATATATCTTTTATTCTTAAGCGATTAATTTTCAAAAAGTTGCTGAGATATTTCTATATATTATATTAAATGGACCGGTATTTAGATTAAATGAATGACATTATGGTCTTTTACTGAGTAATTAGTTAATTACTTAGTGGCCCAGTCACGTCCCGGCCATTCTTACTGCAATATGTAAAGACTGTAGTGGAAGAACAGAGACTGCAGCGTACAACAAAACTACCGCAGGGAGTTTGTTGATTTCCCATCGGCCGTGAGACCTGTTTGAAAACTGACCCTGATCACATTGTTAGTTACAGAGCAAATATTAATTCTAGATCTTTTGTGGCAGAGATCAGTTATGACAGATGTGCCCAGGACGAGTAGGTCGCAGCCTGGCAGGGGGTATGTTGTCAGTATAAACAGACACCAAGATCCCCGCTGTCAGCAGATCCCGTCGTGGGTTACTGAGATCCAAGCGGCAGGTCAGGTACTATAATGGGTGTGATTTGCTGGAGGTGTTCCCCGTGTATCCTGTCCTTACCTCACCTCTGTGTATAAGAATGTCTGGGTGTGTTTATCTTCATCTTTGTAGTCTTCCAGCTTGTGTAAAAATGACACTCATCTCACACTATACAATACCACCCGTCATACGTTTCTAGTGGGAAAAATAGAAATTAATATTTGGCATTTGCTGGGACTGATCACACGTTAATACTGGAGTCTGTCTGACCCTCAGATTCCATCTCTCACTACCTGGATTACCTGCTCCCGTACTATGTACTGACACAATGTTTCCCTCTCTGCACTTTTCAATGCACAATAAAAATATTTTGGAATGTTTGGGTGGAGCGTAGCTAGAAACACACTGACAGAGCCCCAGTTTCTGAGTCATGACTGCCCCACCTGTTGTATCACAATACACAGGACATTTAACTAGATAAGATGTCACATCTCAAATTGCCGGAAAAATTGCAGTTTTTCGGGAGACTGACGCATTTTTACGTTTACAGACTATTTAGTATTAGAGGATGGCGGCAGATAATTCCGATGTCTGCTGCGTTCCCGGCCTCTTTTATCGCAAATCTAGTCCCCATAGGTGTCTGAAATTTGGAGCTTGACACCGAAACAGCCAACGTCGTCGTAAGATGGCGTGAGACGTTAAATCCTATGGATCGTCCACAAGAGGCTTCCTGCTCCCCCATCGCAAATTCCCCCTTGTGATAAGATCCTGTTAGTAAAGTGATCGGTATTGTAATTACTATCAGACACTGTCCAAGCTCATCAATGTGAATAAATTGCCACGTTCATTTCTTATCAATGCGATAAGAAATGATAATTAACATGAGCGGTTTGCGATTGGTCAGAAATAGACCCCCTAATATAACATAAACAGATGAACCTTATTATTACGCCATCTTTAGAGGTTTCACCAGAGTGAAGAGCCACAGTTTACCCGCCTAGTCTCGTTTCAGTGAACGCAGAGATATCTACAGAACGCCGCTCTCGGCCTGCGAGTGAGGTCACACACTCATACCTGAGGGGCCAGATCTTGTTATAACTAGGTGTGACCGAACTGTACAACGCACCGAGAACCTGACACTCACACCGGTCGGCAGGATCGGCGTCAGTCACCTTGTCTAACAAACAGAGCCCACGTCTTACTCCCTTCTCAAGTTGGGAACAGAAAAATAACCAATAAGAATCTAAACTAACTATAAACAGCCCTCACTAGAAGACGCCATTCTCGTCATCGCTACATTATGCCACATAATGGCTGCTCCAATGACTTCATGTGACTGGTGCACTTTAAGGGGGTTTGTGAAAAAAAAAAATTGTGGCGTCATCAACAGAACATACTCAACCGAATTATTGCAATGTTGTAGGACTGTGCAACGGTTTTGGTTCCTCAGTTGTCAAAGCAGCATGAAGTCGGCCACATATCACGACGTGTGGCCTGGAAATGACCATAATGCTCTATAACAATCCGAACAGTCAATGGAAAAATGTCTCCACCTTCAAATGTCCACTGTTGGTAGCTGCTCCAAAATACCAATCGCTGCTTTCTGATTGGTGGCTGATAATGCACCCGCCTAACGGTAGCCACACCCACTTTCTCCAGCTACAATTGTTACTGCATTACCTTGAGTATCAATTGCTCCCTACACCTCTTAGATTGCAAGCTCATTTGGACCAATAACAATTTAAACTAGCATGAAACTTCGGAACGATTTTCTGTGGAAAGGAAAGAAGCAGAACCACAAACAGTTTGGTTACAGATATTGCAAAAGAACTCAGCTAAACGCACCCAACACTCTCTGACAGACCAAAATAAAACAAACGAACCCAAAAACCACTAGCCAGGGTTAACAGGTAACATTTATTATTAACACGTGATACAAAACAGCTCGAGTCTCTTCTATAAGAAGAAAATAACAAGACATTGAATTACACACCAGCCAGCTGTACAGTTATGACAGCAGTATCAGCAGACATACCCAGTCTCTCAGGTACAGTTGGCTCCGATAAGACCTGAAGATTCCCAATGTTACCAAGGCAAAGAGCCACATTTCCCTGTGAAGCTATGAACAATACTTCAGAGTTAGTGAGGGCAATTCCTGTGGCAAAAATAATAACAATACAAACTAAATACCTGGCATGTTTTCTCAATGCTGTCAAATAGTCACATAGCAAAACCCTTATTACTGCATTATATTTTGAGACGAGCTTCCAAATGCAGGAACTACCCATGCAATAAACTCAGCATTTCGTTGGAGATTTAGGCCAAGCAGATCACTGATAAATTTGCATTTTTAACATGAAAAGCAAAACTCGTCATTGAGAAAACCCTTTTTGATTATGATCAGTTATACAATGTGCGTACAGTATAATGCACAGGATATTTTAGGAGTGGCCTCTTTGCAGGATGTATATTATTATAGTGTATAAATGTCTGCACTGCTTGTAGACCAGTCACAGTCACCAACATCTCATACTTGTACCCTGACACTCAATAAGATGTGTGCTACTAATGTATGTAGCATCTTGTGGCTAAGACCACTCTTTTTCATTTAAATGGAGGGACATCTGTTCCATATTAACCGTAATAAGCTCATTTATAACACATTTTACATGGCCGCCCAATGGCCACAGATTATAAAGTAGGACACATAAAAAAAAGTTTGAAGGGTTGTTTTCGACAGTTCAACACATTTGTAAATACAGCAAATTAAAAAGCAAAGGAATTCTACACAAGGATGTTCTTTCCCATGCTGAACAGTAACTGTGGTCTATAAAGTGGAGTCGGCCATCTTGTGGGTGAACCAACATTCGTGAGAAGGCAATCACTAGACCAGGGACCAGTGACATCACTGAGAATGCAGCCTATCCAGTCACTAGGAACCAGCGACCTCACTGAGAATGCAGCCTATCCAGTCACTAGCAACCAGTGACATCAGAGAGTGCAGCCTATCCAGTCACTAGGAGCCAGTGACCTCACTAAGAATGCAGCCTATCCAGTCACTAGGAACCAGTGACCTCACTAAGAATGCAGCCTATCCAGTCACTAGGAACCAGTGACATCACTGAGAATGTAGCCTATCCAGTCACTAGGAACCAGTGACCTCACTAAGAATGCAGCCTATCCAGTCACTAGGAACCAGTGACCTCACTAAGAATGCAGCCTCTCCAGTCACTAGGAACCAGTGACATCACTGAGAGTGCAGCCTATCCAGTCACTAGGAACCAGTGACATCACTGAGAGTGCAGCCTATCCAGTCACTAGGAACCAGTGACATCACTGAGAGTGCAGCCTATCCAGTCACTAGGAACCAGTGACCTCACTAAGAATGCAGCCTATCCAGTCACTAGGAACCAGTGACCTCACTAAGAATGCAGCCTCTCCAGGCACATGACATGAAATACTAGCTCCTAGGCATCTGACAGATTTAGCCCAAGAAATGGCAGCTTCCATTGTCTGTTAAGTGTTGGATCCACATTAAATATAATTAGACATGGCTGTTGTATTTACTAAACACACAGAATAAGTGAATCTCAAACACAGGGTATTATTATACTGTCTGGTAGTTGTACAGTTACCAACATCACTTTTAGATGTCTTAAAAATAAAGTAAAATGTGTATAATTTATGAGCTTACGGTACTCTGTGGGCGGCAAAAAAAATAAAATAAAAAAAGCCTCTACTTAAATATGTAAACAAGATATGTTTAACATCTGTAACAGGATATACCGGCATCCCCCGTACATAGAAATACCAAGTGCTGTGATTGGGCCTCATCACGATCTGAGGAATCAGATTGGATACAGACTGTACAATACACTGTCAGTTCCCTTCAGCTGCTGATCCCAGGATTTCTCTGAGAAACCACCAGCCCAAAATGCTGATACATAGCAAGTCTTAAATGGTTTAAAAAGGACGAAGTAAAAGGCTCCTCTCAGCCCCCTCACATCCGTACCCCACAACTATATATAGTGTGACTGTGGGAACGGGATGATGTAATTAGACAGTTCCGTGATTGGACGGGGTCCTAGGGGATAGGAGAGGTCAGCACAGGGTGCATTATAAGACAAGAATAAGATTATTACTTTTCTGTAGATCTCCCATATCCTCATCAGTGAGGTGTTAATGAACGAGGTGCAGATAATGCTACACTGACACATACATAAGTATACACTGGAACCAACATCACAAGTACCATAAAGATATTCACTGATGACTACTATGTATATATGGGGTCCTGAACGAGTCATGTGTAACCACGAGACAAGCTGGTAAATATACACGTAGACCCCAGTGCAACACAGCGATCAGTTGTCGGCCAAAGCTGGGACAGATCACCCGTTAAATAAAATAAAACATTGACTAAATTCAGGACTCCACTAACGCGACCTTCAATCCATTCACACACCCACGGCCTACACCCTGTGGAGACGGCCACTCTGCGGGAGAACTAGTGCGCGGTGCTTAAGTGATGTCCCTTCTTCCTAATAAACCGATAGGCTGCGTTCTCAAGTGTTATTAAAAACCTGCAAGATGGCCGCATCCACTGTTTGCAGGCAACGGATATAGGATTATTAACCGCACACAGACGCTGTCAGTTCACCCTGCGTTATGTTACGTAAACAGATAACAAACTCAAACTGCTGTGTACATATTATTTATATCCTAAGGGGCTAATTCAATTAAGCAGGTTGTGACGTGCAGTGCCTCCATGTAGTGAAGGATCTCCACGGCTATGACACTTCTATATGGGTTGCGAGGAAAGATCTGCGATGCTAGGGTACCGCAGCGCCGTCTGACGGCACGTCATGTTGAATTGAATTTGCCCCTAAACATTTTTGGTGGAAATTCTTCCAGTAAAGACTAAAAAGGTAATCGCAACACTGCAATTGTGTTACAGTGAATACTGGTCTTTTTTTCTCTTGCACCCGGGTGAATTTGTAACCTCTTCTAAACAGAATTATCGTCACTAGAGGGCCGGCAGCCGTGCTGACACTCATCCTAACAAATGTCTCAGGTCCTGGAGCCATTAGTTTGGAGACCAGACGTTGGCCATGTGTGTTTATAGAGTACATCCGTGGGTGGAAGAATGAGCTTTATATCATCTGTACTCGGTAACATAGAAGCCGGTGACCATATTCTCAGCTCCGAGACCCTCTGCTACTGTGAGAATGACACGAGCATTTATTTCTTAGGCATAAATTAGATTTAAAATGTACAATATTTCAAACACCTTTAAACAACCATTGTAACAAACATAAAATATTCAAGTAAGTGCTATCTATGTCAGCTTATTTCCAGAACAATAGGAGAGTAGATAAAAGGGTCATCTTTTCAATATTAACTATCTTACAAATTTCAGATTGTACAGCACTCACAGAAGGGGCCACGAGCGAGACCACTGCACAATACTAAATTTGTTGAATATTTAAAAGGGACATTAACTGGTGAGGGAGAGTCACTTAGACCGGGACAGCACCAAACCGGTTCAGAAAGATTATCCGGTAACAACGTAGAGAGTAGGAGATCAGACCAAGGGTTTAGACATCGCGGAATAGAAATATTAAACCAAGGTGATTTGTTCCGACTCACCAGTGTCAAACTTGTGTCAAGGTTACCAGAAGTCTCAGATGAGCGGAAGGAAACAATATGGGAAAGGGTTCAAAAAGTGCTATTATCGCGGTGCGCTCGGAATGCGCCAACACCAAACATGTCTCCATACGTATTGAAATAAGTTTAAAAAGTGCTAGGAAAAAGGACAGTCTTCGTGCCAGTATGTCCGTATTCTCAAGCGTCACCCGGAGCCACCAGTCTGGTTCCTTAATTATAGTTGCGGATATCTCCGCTGAATATTGCAAAAAGAGTCCTACTTGGCACAATGAACGTTACAGTGCCCGCCGAAATGAAGGTGCAACCAATTATATATAAAACAAAAATAAAAAAATTAAATATAAAGAGATAATTTGTGGCAGACGTCCCATGGGGTTGAATTGGGTTTCTCTGTCCTGTAGCCGAGTCAGACATGGTCACTCCTGCTCTCTGCTGCTATAGCCAATGTCGCTGAACACACAGATGCGCAGACTTTTACAGATTATAATCCACACGAGCAGACGTTCTGGCGGTGAAGGCAGATTGGTGCTTGCTATTGCACTGGATGGATAATGTCTATTTAGAGCGAAGGTTTATTTTAAGATTTTTTTCTATAAATATTCTGTAAAACAGAAACTGGTCTGAAGTCATTCTGCGTAGAGAACCTAATGTCTTCGCATGTTAGCGTTTGAAAGACAAGTAATATTCTGCAATAAAATGTTAAACTAAGTAAGTGACGGGCATGAGAGTAGTCTCACTGCGTTTAGGTGTTATATACGGAACCAACGTTTCAGTAAAATATCAACTTAATTCTCCGGATTCCAAAAATGGCTCCTCTGAGAACTGTTTAATTCTGTACGGAAGTTAACGTAACTTTTTTAGTTTGCGGATTCTCTAGAAAGAAACAATATTTCCAGAAAAATTGAAATAAATCCATCTCTCAACGTAGGAGTTTCACTTAATCCCAAAAAAATAACATAGAAAATACATTTGTTTTGTGTTGTAGTTTTGATTACGTAAAGCTCAGTTGAGATGTAATTTTTACCCTACACCCTGTTTTCTAGCAGAGCTACCAGGATTACATTCCAGAAACACTCCCGGAGATCTCGTCTTGGGCTCCAAAGCTTTTTGTCTTGGTGGTGACAACTGTCAGAAAGAGACTCTCAGACAGCGCTGTGCCAGATTCTAACGAGAGTAGATTGACACTACTATGCTCTCCATCGTCAATGCTTGGGGCAAGAAGTGTTGTGGCATCGGGGGGGAAGAGTTCTCTAATCTATGGGGTCCTGGCATGGAACCCCCAACTCTCTTCAAATTGGAGGAATGGCCAATATAGGGTCAAAATTACATTTTAGCTTAAAATGACGCTTCAATATCAAGAAGAGAATTTCAAATGCCGGCATCACTTCAACGCTACATGTAATAATTAAACGTCCTCTGGATTCGACAGAGACAGAAAAAATTAAAATAAGTTGCTCGTCAACTAAAGAGGTAGAATTCTGGGGTGTATTTTGTATACTGGATCCACAAACACAAATCGATAAAAAAAAATATATTCTTCCTACACTGTGGCCGGAATATCCTTTGCTATATTATATATATATCAGACATTTGGCTACACTGATACAATAGCAAGCACCAACACCCACATCAGCACTGCGGACCATGCTGTAATCTGCTTATTGCTAAATCATATCACAATAGTGTTTTCTAGACCAAGGGAACGGTCCTCGTTTTGTACACTTGTACGGAAGTAAACATGGCTGCTTAGCTCTCGCTGGGGGCCTGTTCGCCCTTTGAAGCGTGGTAGGACTTCGAGCAAGAAGTAACATGTCGGTGAAAACTGTCCCGCCACATAAACCGCTTTCCGCAGATATTACACTCATAAGGCTTGATTCCCGTGTGGATTTTCATGTGACCGACCAGGTGATGCTTCATTTTAAACTTCTTACCGCAGACTCCGCAGCCGTAAGGTCGCAGTCCGAGGTGCATGCTCATGTGCCTATCCCGCTGGCTCTTGTGCGTAAAGCTTTTGCCACACTGGCACGGGTAAAGTTTGTAGACGACCGCGGTGAAGCCGGATGATGACGATTCTTCTTTAATACCCCCAGAAATATCGATTCGTTCCCCAAACCCTCCGGAGGTGTTTTCTGCTCCACGGACCTCAAGGTGCTCTTCCCGCTCTCCAGAAAACTCTTCCATCGACGCGCCATAGAAATCAACGTGGTCATCATATCGGGTGTTGTTGCCGTGACCTTCAGCTTCTACTGATTTTTTATTACAGAAGTCAAAACTGTCGGCAACGGCTGAAGACTGGTTGGATGGTTCCACTTGACCCGGGTTTAAGGACTCCGAGACGTGGTCCTCAAGGGGAGCATGTATCTCCATACCGTCACACTCCTGCTCAAACCTCTCCGGCTTTATGTGGACCCATCGTTTGTGGGACATGATACTCGGTTTAATATAGAGTGGGCGATTGTAGTGATAATCAGCGCTGTCGCTGGCCCCTTCCTCACCATCTTGGCTGGTCATCTCCGTGCTTAGCTGGTCGTGTTCGGTGGAGGAATTGCTGGGTAAGTACTCATGTTCGGTGAGCTGAGAAGACAGTTCATCATCTTTTGGGCTTTCTTCCTCATTTTCGACGTCTCTTATATCTTCGCCCTTTCGGAAATCAGGTTGTCCACTGGTGCCCAGCTCGAAGCTTTCGTTGAGACCATTGAAGTTGCTGCTGCTGGGAGACTGGTGGTCATTGCTCAGGTTAGACTTGTGACACAGGAGCGTCGGGTTCCCCTCTAGAAGTTCCGTGCACTTGTCCACGACGTGCCACATCTGAAGGAAACTGGCCGCCGTTAGATAACTCACAATCTCGTGGGCAGGGAGCGCCAGCCGCCCGGTGTAGGAGGACGAGAGGATGTTCTCAAACACTCGGGGGTTCATGACATCTGGAAGGACGACTCTCCGGCTGTTCTTCAGCAGAACCTGGTCACAGAAGTACGGGGAGCTGGCTGCCAGGACAGCTTTGTGGGCCCTGAAGAGATGTCCTTGTACCAGGATGGAGATGTCACATAGCTGCCCCAGCTGACGCTGCTGATTTAACTTCTGCAGGATGGTGTTTGAGAAATCCGGAAACTCAACACGGAAAGAGTTCAACCCAGGCTCCATTTCATTACGTGCTCTGAGATCCTAGAAGGAAGGAAACAAATCAGAGGTAACATTATTTATATACTTATACTGATAACAAGCAGAATGGACTCATGTTATTTTAAAATCTCTAAAGACATCACCTCTCAGACATGTTCTTTTCAGATGGTGGTGACCCCATTCTGTACTATGCTGTTTACTTAGGGTTCCGCCACTGGAATCTCCCCACCCTCATCTGAGGAACCTTATATAGAGAGAGGGCAGCAGCAGTACGTTCTGTAGGGTGAGACCCCCTCACCACTGAGAACTTCATATGTGATGGTGACATCACCTGCTGGGGCCGGTAGGGATCAGACCGCTGCTGCGCACTCTGACAATGGGGTCATACTGCTTGACAAGGACATGTCCTTTAAAACTTCCTAATACATCCTGATACTTAGAGCAGAGAATCTGATGGCCCTTTAAATTGTCACCCTCTGATTTTTAAGTCGAGCATACAGGAGAAACCAGGATGACGGGGGGGGGGGGGGGGGGGCTGCTCTTTCTATTACTATTAGTTGCATCAGCAGAATTATATGTAGCAACCACATATATCATTCAGCGACACTCACCGGCCAGACAGCACTAACAGTCTACTAAAAAACAACTATTGTCAATTCACTTTTTTACAGAATTAAACCCAGAAATATAATTTAGATCTCTACTCTGTCTTATTCTGACTTCTCAATTTGTTAACAAGTAAAATGACAAAAGTCATGAACCAAATCCTCCTTCCCCATGTCATTGGGTGCAGATATATGACAAAAATCTGAAATGATAAAGCACAGCATGCCAGACAAGTTTGCTGTGACATCACTGGACCTAGTGTGTAAATTCTGTAATCTGCAATCTGTACAGAACATTTCTGTTAGTAAGGAGCCAGGAATACAGTCTCTTGTACTCAGATAGTAGACAGGGAAGCACCACCTTAATCTGCCACCATATGTACAGGATAGTAGCAGAACGGACAGATTTACTTGGGTATAAAAGATTCAGTTAGTTTGGCTACATTATTACGCTTAGTAATATGCTTTGATATATGCAAAAGTCCAATAATGGTTAAAATGCCCTTTAGTATAAATTAAATAAACCAAATTATTTAAACCAGAAGTATAGTTTTGATTATTTTTATTGTTCTGCAATTATATAATTAATCTCACAAAGCAGTTAATCAGCCTATATAACACTGGATTCATTTAGATTTATATATAAAAAAAAAGACATTAAGCAATGTTATTACCACAGCAGTAATGGGTGCACTCAGCCAGCCAATAACTAGAAGGGCAATTAGACAGGCTCTATATATTTACTGTCTGACGTTATTAGCAGAGATGTCATGTGACACAATCAGAGAACATAGAAATGGACTAAAGATACCAAAGTACCTGTATATTACAGAGGGGAGAGGTGTGATTTAATGTGACTCTATAAGACAAACTCCCACAATGCACCTAGACAGAGAAGAGACTAGAAGGATACAAAAGGCGTTTCCTATACATCCCTTTTGTGATTTACAATTACATTGGACATTATGGATTGCACAGGGTCTGTTAAGGTGTCAGAGGGCTGCCAAGAATACAATCACACATAACATCTACCAGTCATTGTTCCCATGATGTTCCATTGTAAAGCAAATTACGATGGAGTTTTCTTATCCCTTTCATTGCAAACAGGAAATGAAACTTCCAACATCTCCTAGACACAGGGCGCTAACACGGGACAAAAAGCTGCCTCCAATATGTATATAGTATTTGTACTACACAGGAGACTGACAAGCTGCGCTGTGCCTCGCACCTCCCTCTCTAGTCCAGAGTGATACAAGACAGAGGCGCTCCACCCTCCAATCATCTCATCAGTAAGTGGAGGGACACAATAACTCAGCAAAACCCAGGCCCTGATACAGTAAGTAGATTTTGGGTTTTATTTCAGCCTATATGTAAAACGAAGCAGCCAGACACCATATGTGGACTGAGTAACATCCATAGAACTAAGACTAACAGGATGTGTATGGTGTATTACTTCACACTCACCTACGCGATGTGTATTTCCTGTCGTACGCTCACATTTTCCAATCAAGTTCACCACGTCGGGAGGGATTTCTGCAACGCTAGATACATACAACAATGATGCGCAGTTACTAAGTGCCAATAATCACTAAGACATTATTATCAGAAGGACATTACTAATTACTAACATAGTATAAATGTACTTCCAGAGTGGATGTGTGAGCTGGGTATCATATAGGAGGTACAAACTGACAGAAGCCTGATATCACTACTCTGTGCTGTTATATGATCCTGCTCCTTCCACTATATAACTCTCAGTCTGTGTATTCCTGCTGCCTCCATTCCTCTCCTCACATCATGTCACTGCCCCTGTTACATGCAGCCCTGTCCTCACTGACACATCACTCATCTCCTGATATACTCTGTGCTGCTGGGGACCCTGCTCCTTCCACTATATAACTCTCAGTCTGTGGCTTCCTGCTGCCTCCATTCCCCTCCTCACATCATGTCACTGCCCCTGTCACATGCAGCCCTGTCCTCGCTAACACATCACTCATCTCCTGATATACTCTGTGCTGCTGGGGACCCTGCTCCTCCCACTATATAACTCTCAGTCTGTGGCTTCCTGCTGCCTCCATTCCCCTCCTCACATCATGTCACTGCCCCTGTCACATACAGCTCTGTCCTCACTAACACATCACTCATCTCCTGATATACTCTGTGCTGCTGGGGACCCTGCTCCTCCCACTATATAACTCTCAGTCTGTGGCTTCCTGCTGCCTCCATTCCCCTCCTCACATCATGTCACTGCCCCTGTCACATGCAGCCCTGTCCTCGCTAACACATCACTCATCTCCTGATATACTCTGTGCTGCTGGGGACCCTGCTCCTCCCACTATATAACTCTCAGTCTGTGTATTCCTGCTGCCTCCATTCCTCTCCTCACATCATGTCACTGCTCCTGTCACATGCAGCCCTGTCCTCACTAACACATCACTCATCTCCTGATATACTCTGTGCTGCTGGGGACCCTGCTCCTTCCACTATATAACTCTCAGTCTGTGGCTTCCTGCTGCCTCCATTCCCCTCCTCACATCATGTCACTGCCCCTGTCACATGCAGCCCTGTCCTCGCTAACACATCACTCATCTCCTGATATACTCTGTGCTGCTGGGGACCCTGCTCCTCCCACTATATAACTCTCAGTCTGTGGCTTCCTGCTGCCTCCATTCCCCTCCTCACATCATGTCACTGCCCCTGTCACATGCAGCCCTGTCCTCACTAACACATCACTCATCTCCTGATATACTCTGTGCTGCTGGGGGACCCTGCTCCTTCCACTATATAACTCTCAGTCTGTGACTTCCTGCTGCCTCCATTCCCCTCCTCACATCATGTCACTGCCCCTGTCACATGCAGCCCTGTCCTCACTAACACATCACTCATCTCCTGATATACTCTGTGCTGCTGGGGACCCTGCTCCTTCCACTATATAACTCTCAGTCTAAGGCTTCCTGCTGCCTCCATTCCCCTCCTCACATCATGTCACTGCCCCTGTCACATGCAGCCCTGTCCTCACTAACACATCACTCATCTCCTGATATACTCTGTGCTGCTGGGGGACCCTGCTCCTTCCACTATATAACTCTCAGTCTGTGACTTCCTGCTGCCTCCATTCCCCTCCTCACATCATGTCACTGCCCCTGTCACATCACTCATCTCCTGATATACTCTGTGCTGCTTGGAGACCCTGCTCCTACCACTATATAACTCTCAGTCTGTGACTTCCTGCTGCCTCCATTCCCCTCCTCACATCATGTCACTGCCCCTGTCACATGCAGCCCTGTCCTCACTAACACATCACTCATCTCCTGATATAATCTGTGCTGCTGGGGACCCTGCTCCATCCACTATATAACTCTCAGTCTGTGACTTCCTGCTGCCTCCATTCCCCTCCTCACATCATGTCACTGCCCCTGTCACATGCAGTTCTGTCCTCCCTAACACATCACTCATCTCCTAATATACTCTGTGCTGCTGGGGACCCTGCTCCTTCCACTATATAACTCTCAGTCTGTGGCTTCATGCTGCCTCCATTCCCCTCCTCACATCATGTCACTGCCCCTGTCACATGCAGTTCTGTCCTCCCTAACACATCACTCATTTCCTGATATACTCTGTGCTGCTGGGGTCCCTGCTCCTTTCACTATATAACTCTCAGCCTGTGGCTTCCTGCTGCCTCCATTAAATAACAAGTTAATGTGTTATATATAATACACAGAGATATAATCAGACAGGTGTCATGTTATATATAATACACAGAGATATAATCAGACAGGTGTCATGTTATATATAATACACAGAGATATAATCAGACAGGTGTCATGTTATATATAATACACAGAGATATATACGGACAGGTGTCATGTTATATATAATACACAGATATAATGTGATATATAATACACAGATATAATCAGACAGGTGTCATGTTATATATAATACACAGAGATATAATGATTATATATATATATATATATAAATAATACACAGATATAATGTTATATAGCTATATAGATATATAATACACACAGATATAATGATATATATATATATATAATACACAGAGATATAATCAGACAGGTGTCATGTTATATATAATACACAGAGATATAATCAGACAGGTGTCATGTTATATACAATACACAGATATAATGTGATATATAATACACAGATATAATCAGTCAGGTGTCATGTTATATATAATACACAGAGTTATAATCAGACAGGTGTCATGTTATATATATTACACAGAGATATAATCAGTCAGGTGTCATGTTATATATAATACACAGAGATATAATCAGACAGGTGTCATGTTATATATAATACACAGATATAATGTGATATATAATACACAGATATAATCAGTCAGGTGTCATGTTATATATAATACACAGAGATATAATCAGACAGGTGTCATGTTATATATAATACACAGAGATATAATCAGACAGGTGTCATGTTATATATAGATTACACAGAGATATAATCAGACAGGTGTCATGTTATATATAATACACAGATATAATGTGATATATAATACACAGATATAATCAGTCAGGTGTCATGTTATATATAATACACAGAGATATAATCAGACAGGTGTCATGTTATATATAATACACACAGATATAATCAGACAGGTGTCATGTTATATATAATACACAGAGATATAATCAGACAGGTGTCATGTTATACATAATACACAGATATAATGTGATATATAATACACAGATATAATCAGTCAGGTGTCATGTTATATATAATACACAGAGATATAATCAGACAGGTGTCATGTTATATATAATACACAGAGATATAATCAGACAGGTGTCATGTTATATATAATACACAGAGATATAATCAGACAGGTGTCATGTTATACATAATACACAGATATAATGTGATATATAATACACAGATATAATCAGTCAGGTGTCATGTTATATATATTACACAGAGATATAATCAGTGAGGTGTCATGTTATATATAATACACAGACATAATCAGACAGGTGTCATGTTATATATAATACACAGAGATATTATCAGACAGGTGTCATGTTATACATAATACACAGATATAATGTTATATCTAATATACAGAGATATAATCAGTCAGGTGTCATGTTATATATAATATACAGAGATATAATCAGACAGGTGTTAGGTTATATATAATACACAGTGATATAATCAGACAGGTGTCATGTTATATATATTACACAGAGATATAATCAGTCAGGTGTCATGTTATATATAATACACAGAGATATAATCAGACAGGTGTCATGTTATATATAATACACAGAGATATAATCAGACAGGTGTCATGTTATATATAATACACAGATATAATGTGATATATAATACACAGAGATATAATCAGACAGGTGTCATGTTATATATAATACACAGAGATATAATCAGACAGGTGTCATGTTATATATAATACACAGATATAATGTGATATATAATACACAGATATAATCAGACAGGTGTCGTGTTATATATAATACACAGAGATATAATCAGACAGGTGTCATGTTATATATAATACACAGATATAATGTGATATATAATACACAGAGATATAATCAGACAGGTGTCATGTTATATATAATACACAGAGATATAATCAGACAGGTGTCATGTTATATATAATACACAGCTATAA
>NC_134410.1:131222993-131232993 GCF_038048845.1 Mixophyes fleayi | reverse complement strand
ATACACAGAGATATAATCAGTCAGGTGTCATGTTATATATAATACACAGATATAATCAGACAGGTGTCATGTTATATATAATACACAGATATAATCAGACAGGTGTCATGTTATATATAATACACAGAGATATAATCAGTCAGGTGTCATGTTATATATAATACACAGATATAATCAGACAGGTGTCATGTTATATATAATACACAGATATAATCAGACAGGTGTCATGTTATATATAATACACAGAGATATAATCAGTCAGGTGTCATGTTATATATAATACACAGATATAATCAGACAGGTGTCATGTTATATATAATACACAGAGATATAATGATATATATATATATAATACACACAGATATAATCAGTCAGGTGTCATGTTATATATAATACACAGAGATATAACGTTATATAGATATATATAATACACAGTGATATAATGTTATATAGATATAATACATAGATATATAATGTGATATAGATATAATACACAGATATATAATGTGATATAGATATATATATATAATACACGGTCCCCGGTCCTCTCACCTCACGGAGCCGCCGGAAGTGCTCACATCGCTCTCTGGCCCCGACTGATAGAACCACTTCCGCATCTGTCACTGCGGCCCCGCCCTTTCCGGTGTGCAGTAACCCCCTCACTGCTGGGGGGAGGCTGTCAGTGTCCAGCAGGGGGAACTACAAGTCTCAGCGTGTACTGTATTGTACATTATATCCTATATATTATACTACAGGAGGACAGCAGTATATAGAGGTTTAGGAGGAGCACATGGCACATACAGGGCAGCACCCACTAGGCAGCCTGGGCTCTGTCATGGGGCCCATTATATAATGACCTGGCAGTGACCGCAGATACTATAATAAGGGCCGGGCGGGAGCCACCGTCACCCAGAACTTTTCAAAATATTTTCCAAATATGAGCTTAACTTAGAAGCCTCTAATTTGACAGCAGATAACAACCACTTGGCCCATCTAGTCCAGGGGAGCACGCAGAGGGGGTTTCTGGGTCTCCAGAAACCCCTCCCCTCCGTTAACAACGTGCCCCACATTTTGGCACTGTACTATACAGCAGCCGCGGCGCTGTCAAAGAAGCGTCCGCGGCGGTGCTCGCGTGTTGTCTTTTCTTTTTTTTTTTGGGTGGGGGGGAACCCACCCCTAGCAATCCTGCGTGCGCCGCTGTAGTCTGCCCATTTATTAACCTATGGTAACCTCAAACCCTATTTGATCCTTAGTTCTTTGTAAGAATATCCTCATGTCTATCCCAAGCATGTTTACATTGCTATACTGTATTATCCTCTACCACCTCTGACGAGAGGCCACTCCACTTATCCACTACCCTTTCTGTGATGTAGTTTCCTCTGAACCTACTTCCCCCCAGTGTCAGTACATGTCCTCGTGTTCTAATACTTCTCTTCCCCCCAGTGTCAGTACATGTCCTCGTGTTCTAATACTTCTCTTCCCCCCAGTGTCAGTACATGTCCTCATGTTCTAATACTTCTCTTCCCCCCAGTGTCAGTACATGTCCTCGTGTTCTAATACTTCTCTTCCCCCCAGTGTCAGTTCATGTTCTCGTGTTCTAATACTTCTCTTCCCCCCAGTGTCAGTACATGTCCTCGTGTTCTAATACATCTCTTCCCCCCAGTGTCAGTACATGTCCTCGTGTTCTAATACTTCTCTTCCCCCCAGTGTCAGTACATGTCCTCGTGTTCTAATACATCTCTTCCCCCCCAGTGTCAGTACATGTCCTCGTGTTCTAATACTTCTCTTCCCCCCAGTGTCAGTACATGTCCTCGTGTTCTAATACATCGCCTCCTATGTAGAATGTTTCCCTCCTGCACCTTGTTATAACCCTGGATATATATGAAAGTTTCTATCATGTCCCCTGTTCCCTTCTCTGCTCCTAACTATACATATTACGATCTTTTAGTCTTTCCGGGTAAGGTTTGTGCTGTAGGCCATGCACCATGTTAGTTGTCCTTCTTTGTACAGTCTGTAATGTATTATATCCTTCTGGAGATACGGCCTCCAGACCTGAACACAGTATTCTAGATGAGGCCGTACCAATGACCTATACAGTGATATTATTACTTCTTTCTTTCTGCTACTGATTCCTCTCTCTATGTAACCAAGCATCTGACTTACCTTCCTCATTGCTTTGTTACATTACTTACCTGCCTGTAAGTCACCTGAAATAGTGACTCCTAGATCTCTTTCCTCTTCAGTAGTTTCCATTATAATGCCATTAATACTGTATTTAGTCATTGGGTTTGTGAGACCCAAGTGCATGATTTTGCATTTTGTGGCATTAAACTATAGTTGCCACACTCTTGACCATTCCTTTAGTCTACCTCATACATGCCAACTCTCCCGGAATGTCTGGGAGACTTCTGGATTCCAGATAGGTCTCCCAGACGTCCGGGAGAGTATGGCAGCCTCCCGCATCTGCCCACTTCATAGTGAAGTGAGGAGAATTAGATCCAAAATGCAGCGATTCTCTGGGAATCGCAGCATTTGACCCCGCCCCTCGCTGTAAAATGATACATCATTACATCATGGTGTGGGGCCAAAGTGATGAGATTTGCTGAGCCCCCCACACCCCTCCAGTAGCTCCCAGACGCCGGCATTTCACCATCTCTGAATCGAATCACAAACTTTGGTGTTTATTTAACAGTTTGCGATGTGGGACAGTGTCTAAGGCTTTACTGAAATCCTGTTGAGCTACATCTACGGCCCCCCTTGATATATTACTTTAGTCACTCAGTCACAAATATCAATAAGATTTATTTGACATGATCTCCCCCAGTAAATCCTGCTGTTTAGGATCCTGTAGTTACTGGGTTTAAGATATTCTACAACTCTTTCTTTTAAGAGTGTTTCCATCAGTTTCCCGACTACTGATGTAAGACTCACTGGTCTGTAGTTGCCTCTTCCTTGTTTCCACTTATTGTAGTAGGACATTCACTCTTTTCCAGTCCTCTGGAGTTACTCCTGTAGTTAGTGACTGATTGAATAATTCTGTTAATGGTGTTACCAGCTCCCCTTAAACTCTTTTAGTATCCTTGGATGTATCCCGTCTGGCCCCACTGATTTATCCACGTTCAGTTTTGAGAGCTCTGTTAGGTCCTGTAAATGTCCTTGTATCTTAGTTTGACAAGAGTCTCTCCTCCCCTGGAATAAGTAATAAATACTTATCCACCTTCATCTTTGAGCACTGATCCATAGCTCACAACTGTCCCTGACGGGTCAGGGTGTTGGGAGGTAGGTCTCTGCGAGTATTGGTGAACGGGTGCCACTGGTGCATGCAGCTATGAATGGGTATCAGGAGCAGTGTAAGTGGCAGCCTAACACTTCAAATGCGCTAGAACACAACACATCTATATGACAATGTGGCCCCTGTCCCAATTTTTTTATGCTTGTATCAAATACTATTACTCTCTCTTTTGTGAGTTTTTTGTTTTTTTTTTATTTTTACAAAGTGAACGAAACGCGCATGGAACATCCAAGCACACATGATGTTGAGCATGCTGGCGCTATATAAAGAAATGATGATGATGATGACATCTGCCTTGGCAGTAACTTAATAACCTGCTCTCATTCTGCCACGTAGCCGGACGGTTATGTCCAGTTAGCCGAGTGAGCCTGATAGAAGGTTTGTTCATGTAATTCACCCAAGTCCTAGAGCTAGGGGTAAGTCTGTGCAGGTTTGATGTTGGATTCTATCTATGTCTGAGTCCTTCATGGGGGTATGTTACAGCATCCAGAAAACTCCTTAGTCTTAAGGTTAACCTTACTATTACAGACAAAGACAAACCTTCTATCTTTCATCATTAGTTAGAGACGCTGCTGTACGGATTTGAAACTTAAAAATATATTTTTTTTTTACATAATTTGCTTTCATCGATTTAAAGAAATGTATTACATACGTATACCTAACCTATTGTGACTTCAATACCAGTATAGCTATAACTCACTCTGACCACTCCCCCGTTTGTCAGTATAACTTGTAACTTTATAGTGTGTAACCCTAAATCTGGTGACCTTAGTTGAGGGGTTGAGCCCCAGGATCCTGATTACATACACAATGTTATTACTGTGATACGTAGGGCTCATGTGGAGTTGGCTGTAAGTCTGTTTCATTTGCAGAAAAGACGCATTTCCGTTTGGCGCATACACCCCGAAAATGCATTTTACATCTACTACTCTCTACAATTAGAGAGGTGGGACGGAGGAGGGAGGAGGCGGTGGAGTGTAGCATTTCTCCCAACAAGCTGCGGGACAGTGGCGTGACCACATTATATAGGGGGGCGTGACCAGTCCCCCAGAGAGCTGCCCAGCACTGTAAAGCACTAGGATGCCCATTACATGTCTCCCTTCCCCCAACATGTCTTGGATGGGACAGAGCCCTAAATTTGGGACGGTCCTGCTGAAATCAGGACAGTTGAGCGGTACAACGAAGGCTGAGTACAATAGGGGTATGTTCACAAAATTGCAGCGCAGGTAGATCCGGACGCAGGAGACGTATGTCTAGGTGTGAGGGAGAGCTGGCGGAACGAGCCGCAATGATAATGACGATCAGCTGCACTATGTGGCCGCTTCTGATTGGTCGATTGCGGATTGACCCCCCTAGCTGAGAGTACGTCATTCATCAGTGTCGTAGACACATTACATTTAGTCACTGACATTTATTTCCATATGAACTGCGGCAAGAATGAAAACTCACAGTTGTTTTTCAAGGGGAAAATAACAGATTATTGGATTTAGATTATTAGACATAAAACAACATTGTTGAAAACCATAATAGGAAACATTTAACACAAACTTGATTGTATCAACATATCTTCTACCCAGGTAATTGTACAGTTAGTGTACTATATATAGTATACATTGTAGACCCTAATGTAATGATCTATCAGGCAGGAAGATGTGATATTACTGTGTACTATGACCAGAAGTTGAAGGGAAAGAAGAAAACATGAAAAGAGATCATCATATACAGTAATAGCAAATACATGTACATTATTACCCTTAAGGTCTGGTGGATTTAGAGCTGTGCTCTATATTATTAGGTGTTTAGGAGAATTCTGCATTGTTACATGATGATAATTGGTTATCATTTAACTATTCACAATGATTTGCTTGTAAAAAAAAATAGTTTAATGTTCCCAATATTTGTGAACATTTGATTCTGTGGACTAATGAAAACCAACATTATCCCGTCCAGTCTCACACAGCACACAGTGCAAATATGTTACAGTCCAATGAATATATCACAAAAAGAACTTTATTTTATGCATATTATCTATATTTATATATACAGATAAAATACTTTACATGTATCACATTGTTTTATGAGACACACAATACACAGAGCTGTGATACCAGATGTATATATAGAGATAGCATTAAATATTAAGTAAGAGGATTCTAGACAGTAAGTATTGTCCTTAGGAGGAGAATAATAGGAAACGAGGGATGATTGACAGGTTCAACGTCTATTTCAAGAGGTTTCGGACTGTATCAGAGTGAATAATAAAACAAACAGATACCTGGTAATTGTATCAAACCTTGTGCAAAGGAAAAATGGAGGTGTTATATCAACCAATCAGATTCCAGCTATCATTCATCCAGGACATTCTAGGAAATGATAGCTAGAATCTGATTGGTTGCTGTGGGCAACACCCCCACTCTTACTTTTTTGAAGGTTTGATAAATCAGGGCAAGATTAATATACTCTGTAAACTTAATATTATGTGTTTCTGACACTTATATGTTTGCGTTTTTCTATGAATGTATACATAGCATCGCTATGTATACACGGACTTGTCACTTTCCAAGCCAGTAATCATCTCAGCTGTAACCGACTTAAGGGGAGGATTAAACCAATACATTTATTTGCATTACGTTTGTTAATAAACTTTTTTCCAATAAATGTTTGCAACAACATTTCAGCTCAGACAGTAATTACTTTGATGTTATGTCCTGCCTCAGTTCCGCAAGTGTAATACACAGACAAAATTTAAACCTACACTTGTTGCCGAGTGATAATTAAAGCGAATCCTGTGACTGTCAGATGTTTTGTGGAAAAGTTACTGAGTGGGAAAGTCAGACAAGCAATATGAATTTTTCAAGATTATTCAGCCACCAGGGAACCGTTACTCCACATATAATGAACGGATAAAAATCCCTACATAGGGACTATTTTCGCTTTTGTTTACTCACTGATCAATCCCTCAATAGTTTTGATAAGTAAAGATGCTCAAGACTGCAAAATCTTACTAAAAAGGTTTATGTAGGGCCACCATAAATATTAGGCAACTTTGATAACTGATAGTTGCCTCAATAAAGAATTCTGGAAGAGTCCACAGATGTCCCCTTGTAATCACTGAGGAGATATGTTCAGACCGTCTGGACACGGCTCATCAGCTGACATTAAGTCACATGATTCTATCTTTTTCTTGCAACGTATGTACCCACACTCTCCAACACAGGAATGATTTAGAATCGCAGTAGATTGTCCTGTACACTTCAATGACTTGCTTACACATACATCCTTCTGCATGTGGGGATTTGGGGTAAAACGCATTGGGCACTGCTTCTCCTTGAGCGGTTTCATTGAGCACCAAATAACTTGATAAATAAGTGCATTGAGAGGTTGGACTTCTTCCCCGAGAACATTCCTCCTAGAATGTCCTCCAAGGTGGAAGCCTTGAGGTGTGTGTGTGTGTGTAGTTCTCACCAGGAGATTTGGGTGAAGTGTTCAACTTCTGAGCACCAATAGTTCCATTGTAAACAATACTCGGTCTCCCTTCCTGAGAGAGGGTTCAGAGGATCATGTAATATCTTCCTGTATAAATAGTTTCGGGGCTCCCGCCCACAACCTGGGCGCGTGTCGTCAAAGTTCCTGGAGAAGAACGACCCTCAGCTGAAGCACACAGGGCCCACGAAGAAGCCATATTGGTGGTTTGTGTCCCCATCGTGAAACACGGCCAAGTCCCGTACAGGAAGTAGAGAGAGGTCCATGGGGGCGAAATGGAGGACAGTCTCCGTTCTGTTGAACAATTCTTCACCCTGCGGAGATACAATATCAATCTGTTCAATGCACTAATATCTACAGTCACAGTGTGTGGAGACGTCATTGACGAAGACCTGTACTTGCTACAAAATCTCCATAAAACTCCAAAGAGGACTTCTACATTATATTTTCTTCTTTCTTGATCCAAGTCAAATAAATAAAACCCAACAAAACCTGGAAAATCCCGTTGAATAAAGACCCATCCACCGCTGAGCAACGAGAGTGATTAGAGCCGGGAGTCCCCTTTATCGGCTGGCCAATCACAAGTGTTTTCTCCCGCTGGACTCTTGTGATTGCCCGGTTGGTGAGGGGACTGCTGAGGACTCCTGGCTGTAGTCACTTTATGTCAATGGGTTCGTAGTATGGGTGGGTTAATTCTATAGATTTCTTTTTAACTTTTTTATTCCCATTTGGAAATAATTTTTTTTGTAATTGAATAAAGTGGTGAATGGTTTTGAGAAGTCCTTTATTTAATTAACATTTCTCTAAAAATTGTGTCTTAGTTATTCTTTTGATATCTTTGGGGTCACTAGTTGTTTACGTCTACTATCAGTAAAGATGAACCGAAAATTTGTGCTGTTTATAACCTCACAATTTTGTGAGCTTATAAGCAGCAACTGTGAGTTAAGTTTCCTTTTTTTAGTTGTTTTTTGTCAGTCATTAATTTTATTAAATTTTGTCTTTTTATTCTATTTTGTGACTGGTCTTGTTATTACCAGTGAGCATCCATACACTTTCTGGGAAGCTGTATATGCACTTTCTACTTCCTTTTAGCTATGTGTGTTATCTGAAGCTGTTAGAATTTGGGAGTAGCATTGGTCTGTCTTTGTACGTACCCATACCACTATTAATAGGCACAGATTATTTGATCTCATTGCTGTATTGTGTGACCCTTATACCATCCCACATCGGCATATTCATCTTTCAATTATTTGTATTATTTTTATTTCAATTTATCAACTACAACTGCATACTCATTTTTCTATTTTTAATTTTAATTTTATTTTTTAATGTTTAATTTTTGTTTATTTGCATTTCCACTTTTATTTTTATTACTATTTTCCATTTTTTTTATTTCTTATTTTTTATTTAATTTTTTTCTAATTTTATTTTTACACCATCATTACTTTTATTTTTATTTTTACTTTTATACCATCATCTATAGATTCATTCATTTAGGTTTTTATTTTTGCGAGCGCATTTGGTATTTATTCAGTTTATCTGTTTTGTGAAGGAGGGATACCTTGGTCCTACTGCTGCTGCATTTGTGTTGCTTAGTCTGTCTTTGAGCGCGTTTGTTCATTTATTTACTGTACGTTACATGTAGACGTGGTTTATCCGTCTCTCTGTCTCACGTACCTCGCATCCCTGCAAGGTCACCAGGAAGCTCTGATCCCGCGTGTCAGCCAGAAACTTGACATCTTTGTCCCTGGCGCTGTGCCCGGGTCGTGCGAGACACACGTACCTCAGTTCTTGGTGCACACGCAAGCTCTGCAACCGGAGGAAACGCAGCTGGACTACGCTGCCCTCGTTGTACGAGAACTGGGAGGAGACACAGACAGCGAAATAACACAAATGATAACTTGTACAGTAAACACCTCATCTTATAGCACCGTATAAACGTAAGTCCTGAGGCGGTCTCCAAAACATTCCTGGCCACTTATATGACTAAGGCAAAAGCCTGTTTCACCTTTTTAGGGCTCATCATTATTGGACAGGGATATTATTCACAGCATGTGAAGAATTATGGAAGCAGCCTCACTAACATAATGTCAAATGCATTTCCCAGAAATAACTAAACAGGATACACAACGGGCTCAAAAGTGTCACTATACATATTTCCTGGGGGGGCCTTTATGTTACAACAGTAACCAACATAAAATAGCACTAACAATACCGTGTTATATTACATTATTTCCCGTTTTTTCACACCCTATAAGAATGGGTTGCACATGGACAGCAGTATAAGACAGATATCATACTTTGCCGTTATATTTGTCTGAAAATTCCACGGCTTAGTGCGACTCTTATGGTACGCACGCGGCACTTGCGTCAAACATAAAAGTATATTTACGTCATGCAGATGCGAGCAGTGTGATGTGAAAATGGAGCACGAGTCTGAAGTGGAGCATACGCCGCAATGAAGAAGAGAATTCACAGCTGTGAATATTTATTAGGGGTCTTACCGTGAAGCCGCCAGGTAGAGAACTGAACCACTGAAATCCTCCCTGTGTCTGGTAGCTGAGCAGCCACGGCTTCACCGCAATCTACAAAGACAAATTACAAAACGGCATTTCAGGCTCTGCACTGAACCACGGCAACCAATCAACAATCAGCTTTTATCTGTCTAGTGTAACTAAGCATGTGATTGGCTGCTTTGGCTCAGTGTTAATAAAGAGGTTGTAGATTGCAGATGCTGCCCGTTGCTTACCTGGCTCTGCGTAGCTGGCACACAGGTATCTCCCCCCGCTGTAAAGTTGCAAAAGGCCACAAAAGAGTCTTGAGGACTTCCCTGGTTAGGGTCAATATAGTAATAACCTGGTACGGTGAAATAAAGGGAGCTGTTATTAGCAGGTATATGTATAAAGTGAACCAGACTGCCCCCCACCCCCAGGTTATTCCCCCTAACACTCACAATGCTGAACGCTGGCGTAAGTGATTGCTCAGATTCTGGAAGAGGGTTAGTTATAAAAAGTGGATTACATTAACACTCCACTTGGTGGCGCTGTGTAGCATTATTTCTACATCAGGCATTATCTCTCTGGAGGTTGTAAAAAGTATGGCTGCCAGTTACACAGACACAGGCTCATAGCTCTCAGTGTCATGTGATGGCAGAGGAAGGAGAACGAAAGGGAGGATTTTACAGTACACATGGCTCAGAGGTATATTCCAAAGCCTCTCTGCTCA
>NC_134410.1:130790493-130865493 GCF_038048845.1 Mixophyes fleayi | reverse complement strand
AACAGGGGTCAGCATGGCACAGTGGGGTTAAAAAATGGTGGGCAGCATGACACAGTGGGGTTACAAAGGGGGGGGGGGAGGCATGGCACAGTGGGATTGAAAAAGGGGGGGAGCAGCATAGTATAGTCTGATGAAGGGGAGCCAGATGAAGGGGGCAAAAACAGCATGGAGGGCACAGTGTGATCATAAGGCATGGCGATGATGAAGGGGCACATTATTGTAATATTGGAGCTGGAGGAAGGCCTAATTATTAATCGTGGGTGCTATTGATTTAACGCTGGGGCTGGCTGTAATTTTCTAAATGTAGCCATTTTTTTTTCAAAATAGGTCCTTCAACATTTCTGGATCCGGACAAGCCACAACTAAAGAAAGCAGCAGCCACAGGTGGAGAAAGTGAGAAGAACAGGTAGGAGAGAGCAGCACAGTGTGTGAAATGTTGTGATTCTAGTAGGGACAATACCAATTTTTGGTGAATGTTGTGTCCAATGTAAGGTGTAGGCCAAGACTGAACTGTTTGTGTACACACTGCATTGTTTGTATACTACCCTGTGGTGGTAGATGTCCTGAAAGTCAGGAGTGCTTAAACATATGTGACGCTCCGGCGAATTGAGAGCCTAGTGGTTTTTATGTTAGCCACGCCCCAATGGCACGTTTGGCACGCCCCCAAATGCATGACCGCACCTCCCAAAATTTTTGCACTGCCGTTTGGCTAGCCACGCCCCTGAATATATGACCATAAACCTAATTTTTTTTGCGCCGCCGTAAGGCGGCGCAAAAAAATTTTGGGGCTTACTTCACTATGAGGGGGGGCCCCATGAATTTGTTGTACCCGGGCCCTGAATTCTTCTTGGCAGCCCTGCACACAGGACATAGTAAAAGGAGATTAAATCCAATGAATAAGGGTAAGTTGTGCGTCAGTCACTCTGTAGTAAGTGCAGAATGTACTACGTGATAACATACGTGTGTGAGGTCATACAGCATTGTATGTAACGACCTTTATAGGAGATGCAGACGTGTCCAATACATCTGCTGCGGAAGACATCGCACACGTGCAGTAATGCGGATACATGATGAAGGCTGGATCACCGTCTATAAGCGGCAAGCTGCCACCTTCTATATTTCTATACAGTTTATCTGACAGATAATTAGTTACCGCCGGCAGCAAGTTTTATTTTATTTACCAGAAAAGTAGATTGCGCACAAATTCAAATAGAAACAGCTTTAAAAGCCTAAAGAGCCTCCATAGAGAACACTCTGTCTGATTCATTAAGGAAAGTAAAGCAGAAAAATGATTAACTTTGAATCTTTGCAAAACCATGTTACAATGCAAGGGGTGCAAATGAGTTTATTATTTTGCACATAAGATAAATTCTGGCTGTTTTTCCATGTAGCACACAAATACTTGGTAGCTTTATTTTTACAGTGATATTTGAAGTTGATCTAGGACATGTCCTACCTCACCTATAAATCTGTCCCCACATTTTAAATTTACCTCCCCCTCCAGTGCAACATGGTTTTGCCAAGGTGCAAAGTTACTTTTTTTGCTTTACTTTCCTTAATGAATCAGACCCTGTGTGTCTCCTTTTAAATCAGGGACAGACAACCTGATACACTTCAGGAGCCGGAACGGTGCATACGCAGTGAAGCTCCATAGATGCCTAAGTGTAAAGATTCACTCAGACACTACAGAGATCACTTATCGTCACCTAAACATTGAAAAATCTGACAACAATATTACAGCCTGAGAAAAATATTTATTGCAAAATACAGACGTACAGACACCTCATTATCGGGACGTATCCGATATAAAACAGTGATTCTTCCTGTGTCATAAAAGCCTCAGGCATTATTTAAATGAATTGTTGGTGTGGGTAGAATGTCCCATGACCTGAGCTCATGTGATCACTCAGAGCCAATGTACTGACAGCTGGCAGCTCGATGATGTCATGGAGCACACTGAGCCTGCTCCTGCCAGTCTCTAGTACACAGTACATGTAACATGTTTGGTTGCGTGTTCATTTATCTGTTTGATGTGCAGATGCATGTAGCTGACATGCTCAATGTTTAAATTTAAAGATCACAACCGAACAAGCCATGTTAGTCTATGATCCACGCAGCCTCAACACCCGTTTGGTGTGACCTCACCTGCAGATCATTAGGCCATGTCCCCCACATTTAGGGTGTGCCACTGAGCCATCCAGCCACGCCCACTATTCACCAGCCTCACCCCATTTTACATGACCATACCCACAACCAACAGACCATTTGGTTACTTTTCTCAGCCATATTTACCCAGACACATGTCTATTTACCATGACTCTCCACACAGACCACTAGGCCATGCCTCTGAGCCATCCAGCCATGCCCACTATCCACCCAGTCACATGCCCATTATTTATTACCCTGCTCACAGACCACTAGGCCATGCCCAGTGTTCACCCAGGCTCACCCCCATTGTACATGACCATGCTCATGGAACATTAGGCCATAGCGTTCATCTTACCCCATCACCTACCCTCATCTTTGTAACAAGGTGTCTCTTGTAATCCCACAGCCATAGGACTCTGAGAGAGAAACTCTTCCTAAACCCTTAGGGCCTGAGACATTAAGTAAAGTAAACCATAAAAATATGAGTAACTTTGCACCTGGGCAAAACCATGTTGCATTGGAGGGGAAGGTAAATTTAAAATGTGGAGACGGATTTACAGTTGGGGTAGAGCATGTCCTAGATCAACTTTACATTTCAGTGTAAAAATAAAGTATATATGATAAACTAATTTGCACCCCTTGCATTGTGACATGGTTTGTCCCGGAGAACATTTACTCCTTTCCATAATGACTCAGGACCTTAGTATGCAGGGTACAGTATTAGGAAATCTAATGATGTCAGCAGCCCCCAATGGGCTCCTGAGCAGATGCCCCTTTATTAAAATGGCCCTGACCCACACGCCTATTTGCCAAAAGCACGCCCACAGTCCATTACACCACTACGCCCTTTTGCCAGTTGGATCAGGTGTGATTAACTGATATATGAGTGACTGGCATTACTATAAAACGAGAGACGGTCAAATAATGTTATCAAATTTCACTGGTTCCAGAATCTCAAACATGTGGCACAAATTTAAATTTTAGTCGATTGGATTATGCAGATTACCATTCACATCTTGCATTTAAAATTCGCTGTTCGCAGTTCACATTCACGTTTTTCCATTTACATTCGCGGTTCGCATTGAAGATTCCCCGTTCAGTTCCAGGTTTGCTGTTCACATTACAAAACTGTTAAAAAAATATCCATTAACCTCTAACTTGGTCCAACCTGTTCGTCATACTTCAATTTAGCTAAAAAAAAAATTTAATTTGATTTAACGTTTGAAAATTTTCTGCAAACTTTAGATCCGATTCGACGAACCGGTCTGAGAAACGAGCCGTCAATCGCCGTCCTCTTGTGTGTCGATAGAACAATCGGCTTCCCAAGAGGTTCTGCAGCAGCTGCTCCTGTGCGTTAATGATGGATAAAAGGTGACGTTTTCAGACATTGTGAAGTTACAGCTGCGGCTCCTGTATCACTGTAATGTATTGTAGCACTCAGGTGCGGAGGATGATCCTATTAGCCTGGAGACGATATTACAAATCAGTCACAATTCTCTGCTACTCCTGATGTGTGCGGATCACTGGAGGATAGACGCTCTCTATTAGCACACAGGGAAACGAGGCTTAGCTTCTGATTAACAGTAATTAACAGGTTCTGCCGGAATCAGTCACATGATCTGCGAGTCGCTCACCTGAACACGGGAAGCTGGTGCTTCTGTATGAGGTAACGTGACTGATGTCACAGGTGTAGCTGGCTATATATACACACACACTCCATATATACCCTATATACACACATATATAATATATATACACACACATTCCATATATACCCTATATACACACATATATAATATATATACACACACACTCCATATATACCCTATATACACACATATATAATATATATACACACACATTCCATATATACCCTATATACACACATATATAATATATATACACACACACTCCATATATACCCTATATACACACATATAAAATATATATACACACACATTCCATATATACCCTATATACACACATATATAATATATATACACACACTCCATATATGCCCTATATACACACATATATAATATATACACACACTCCATATATACCCTATATACACACATATATAATATATATACACACACATTCCATATATACCCTATATACACACATATATAATATATATACACACACTCCATATATACCCTATATACACACATATATAATATATATACACACACATTCCATATATACCCTATATACACACATATATAATATATATACACACATTCCATATATACCCTATATACACACATATATAATATATATACACACACATTCCATATATACCCTATATACACACACACTCCATATATACCCTATATACACACATATATAATATATATACACACACTCCATATATACCCTATATACACACATACATAATATATATACACACACATTCCATATATACCCTATATACACACATACATAATATATATACACACACATTCCATATATACCCTATATACACACATATATAATATATATACACACACTCCATATATACCCTATATACACACACACTCCATATATACCCTATATACACATACATTCCATATATACCCTATATACACACACAATCCATATATACCCTATATACACACATATATAATATATATACACACACATTCCATATATACCCTATATACACACATATATAATATATATACACACACATTCCATATATACCCTATATACACACACACTCCATATATACCCTATATACACACATATATAATATATATACACACACTCCATATATACCCTATATACACACATACATAATATATATACACACACATTCCATATATACCCTATATACACACATATATAATATATATACACACACTCCATATATACCCTATATACACACACACTCCATATATACCCTATATACACATACATTCCATATATACCCTATATACACACACACTCCATATATACCCTATATACACACATATATAATATATATACACACACACTCCATATATACCCTATATACACACATACATAATATATATACACACACATTCCATATATACCCTATAAACACACATATATAATATATATATACACACACTCCATATATACCCTATATACACACACACTCCATATATACCCTATATACACATACATTCCATATATACCCTATATACACACACACTCCATATATACCCTATATACACATACATTCCATATATACCCTGTATACACACACTCCATATATACCCTATACACACACACACACACTCCATATATACCCTATATACACATATATTCCATATATACCCTATATACACACACACTCCATATATACCCTATATACACATACACACATATATAATATATATACACACACTCCATATATACCCTATATACACACACACTCCATATATACCCTATATACACACACACTCCATATATACCCTATATACACATACACACTCCATATATACCCTATATACACATATATAATATATATACACACACTCCATATATACCCTATATACACACACACTCCATATATACCCTATATACACACACACTCCATATATACCCTATATACACATACACACATATATACCCTATATACACACACACTCCATATATACCCTATATACACACACTCCATATATACCCTATATACACACACACACTCCATATATACCCTATATACACATACACACATATATACCCTATATACACACACACACACACTCCAGTCCATATATACCCTATATACACACACACATTCCATATATACCCTATATACACATACACACATATATAATATATAATATATATATATATATATATATATATCTATATCAGGTACCTGTGTGATTAGTGCATTGTAGTACTAGATATTGGCTTGGAAATAAACAGATCTTAGTGGGTGTTGTTATTGTCAACTCATAAAATTGTTTTTGGGTCTTTTTAATAAAAATTTACAGATGGATAACTTTGTATTGATACATTATTACCAGGGCCGCGTGAGAGAGGCAATCCTCCAGGGTGCAACACTGAAGGAGGGGCACAGTTTATGAATATTTTAGGTTCATTTACTTAAAATTGAGGACTAGGGGGGCGGCATTGTTCTTTCCCACCCCAGGCGCTAAAATTTTAAGTTACGGCTGATTATTACGCTCCATAAAAGTAGCAGCAACATCCGCATTAGAAAGGGACTCAGAGATACAATGTAACTGGTTTACAACCCTCTACAATCAGATAATACCCCCTGAACGGTTTATTGCAGTGTCAAGGAGGGGGTAATTGTTACCGACTTCTGTTTTTGTCCTTACTGATGGGTTAAGAAGTAAATTGACATTTGACAGCGCTCCTCTAGGGAGAGAGACTTGTAACAGGAAACAATTCGTAGAAGTGAATTTATTTTAACAACTAATAAAGCTCTAAATGGGAGTGCCAATAATTCTGGTTTGGGGGTGTTGAAACATCTGCAAACTATGTACCAATATGTGTCTGTTATGTGATCAGACAAACACAGATCACTGGAGAGATCAACAAACTAGTTATCTGCAAATAATTACCAGCTAAACCGAAAGGAGGCCTCAGAAGGACAATGGCAGCTAGGTGTAGATTCTATCCAGCGCTATATGATCTATACTTGCAGCTCTGAATCTAGAGGATGATGTAGTATGAGGGACTGTGACCAGTGCACAGGACGGACTCAGCTGGAGAAGCCTCTGCCAGCGATTCGGAAATGAATTCATCCTACCAGCTCTCATCATGCAGAGCCGAGTGTGACTGAAACAAGAAGGGACAGACGCAAAGAGGGGTCTGGGTTCTATATCTTCTAACTTCCCCGTTATGCCCTAATCCACATGGAGTCCTGAGCGGAGCCTTGATAGCAGCACACTGTTCTGCCACACAGAATTACCTTCTGCTAGCGCCCGTGGATACAGGCTGCCTCCAACAATGGAGAGAGGAGAGGTGAGCGGAAGCCGGATTATGTCTGACTGGATGACGGCGCACTGGGGATCCGGCTGCAGCTATGGATGATAATTGCCATACGCCCGTGGGGAGGTGATTGACGGGGTCTGTGACAGGGGTGGGGTCTGAGCTTTGCTCGTTTCCAGCTAAAAAAGCTCCCAAACTTCCGCACAGACAATAAAGTACACGAGATAATAATGAAAAGGCGCGTTTTACTTAGACGCACTCAGACGCAGACTTTCCTGCGCAGATTGATGCACAACGGCACTAAGTGGGGCTCATTCACTAAAACTGCAATTAGGTGTCAAAATATGCAAGTCAGACAGTGAACGCAAATGTGCGATTGGCAACTATGGCGAGATTTGCTGTCAGTAAATGGACTGAGGTATGGAGGGGTCATCGGTCAATATGTACCTTCCGCGCACACACTTGGTACCATAAATGGACCATGATACATGATGTGGACTAAGTTGGTTAATTAGAAAAAAAAAGAATAACGGGAACATCTGTATTAATAAAATCTCCTAAATGATTAATGTGCGTCACGTTCTGCACCATGTCCCATTACTTGATGAAATCATTACTGTAAATAAAATGTCACAATCCATAAATCTACGGCAATAATCTAGACTATATAATGCAAAAAATGTCAAACTGTTCAAAGATCAATGTGGGGAGGAAAGAGTTTGACCGGTGGCCAGAATGATAAAACCGATAAAGAACATCCCTGCCCGCGCTCTAACGTATTTATCTGACCGTGTATTCAGCGCTGCAGGCAGGAAATGCGCAGTTACCCCCTGAAATGAATCAACAATGGGCAGCCCATAAATTTACCCCCTAGCAAGATTCTTAAGAACAATAAATGCATTTTGTAAAATTACTGTGACCATGATCATTGATTTGGAACAAAGAAATATTCTGGGACAATCAGAAACCAGATTCCACGAGATTCTAAACTGAAAACAACTTTTTTGTCAAAACTTCTCTGAATATTTAACCGTTTCCACCTTTGGCTGCAGAATCTCGCACCTTTCTAGGGTGGAACCGCTTTCAGGGATTCTAAATGGTGGAAAGTATGTGGAATAGCGAATCAAAAGTGGAATATTGCGGCTGCTCATAGCGGCTCGCTCCGCCACAAGGTTCAATTTCTGCAAAATTGCGTTGAAAGTTCGCTCATCTTTTGTTGATTTGAACGCTTAGGAGGCAAAATACAATGCTCAGATGCCGTGCAAAATTATTTTTGGTAATTTAATGCACTGGTGCCCTTAATCTTATGGCAAAGTACATCGGTGCCGTTCAGAGAAGAAGATGGCCAGTGTGGACTGGGTCTAGTTCTCCCAACGCACACAAAGAGTTTGTTAAAGATGTTAGATTAATACAATGAGATTAAAGGGCAGAGAGTGAAAATGTACCGAGCAGTTTCCAGTCGATCCGAAAACACTGGGGGTATATTTACTAAACTGCGGGTTTGAAAAAGTGGAGATGTTGCCTATAGCAACCAATCAGATTCTAGTTATCATTTATTTAGTACATTCTACAAAATGACAGCTGGAATCTGATTGGTTGCTATAGGCAACATCTCCACTTATTCAAACCCGCAGTTTAGTAAATATACCCCTTGGATTTTTCCAACTGGATGATTCAGGGATTTGGACCAGCAAATCAGAACAAGTTATCGGGAAAAAAAACCACAATTCATGAAATTCATTAGAATTCGTACATTTGCATATGAACTTGGTGAAATCTGTGTGACGAGGATAATTGGGGTTTTATAAATCCAAACAAACTACAGAATAATCTAATGTATTTTCATGCAATTCTCAGAAAGAACTGCGGCTCTAAAGCTTCCATATAGTTACTTGTGTTTGACATAGTCCTTCATGCTGTTTATATTCACTGTCTGTACAGTACAATCATATCCCCAGTAATCTGTGGTTTATCTCAATGCCATATGATCATACACAGTCCTTACATGTCCATCTTGTTACATATAATAATACATTTACACTACTTTTATTACACACCCACCAACAGGGTCATTTTTTTGCAGGGCAATCCCAGGATTCAAGGCGTCTAATGATTTGGGGGTATGGTCTAATAATTTGAGGGCATGGCCTAGTGATTTGCAGGTGTGGCCTAATGATTTGGGCCGTATGATTTAATAATTTGAGGGCGTGGCCTAAGCTATTTGCAGGTGTGGCCTAATAATTTGGGGGCATGGTCTAATAATTTGAGGGCATGGCCTAGTGATTAGTGGGGTGTTGCCTAAAATGTTACAGTTTTCAATTAAATAATGGGGGGGGTATAAATATTATCTTAGTTGACCCCAATATCACCCCTGATGGGCTCTTAATACTCCGGCGTGACATTGATATAGTCATAAAACTCTGGAAACTAGAACAATCCTCAAATCCCGCAGCCTTAGGGAGGTCACAGCCTGTAATAAATATATAATTATGAGCATTTCTCAGGAATGGGACAGATTATCAGGGGACATTACACATATTATTATTATGACTTATTGATAATGCGACGTGTGATGCTGGAGTCCGCCTGCGTCACTCTATATACTGTATAATGGGCGCTGAGTGCTGCCGTCTTCATGCATTGTTTGATGGATCCCTGCTTGCAGAGGGATGAAGCAGTTAATTGGTCCTAATCAATGAAGCAGAGAAGGTCTATAATACACTATGCATTGTGCACAGTATATTACGGTATAGTAACGCTGGGGTATTACGGGAGGATGATACAAACTGTACATCAGTGCAGGGATGATTAAGAGACTTTACATCCTGGCATCTACTTTAATGTTCCATCATCTCTCTCCAATGATCTAAATGACTTTCTGTAGAACATTGCAAAGGGACTTGATTTCTACAGCTACAGCGTGATTACATGATTTACTGGCAGATAAATGCACCTGATTTGTTTCTTCTGATGATGAATCAAAAGTTTTCACATCCTCAATAAAAGGTGCACACACACATATCTACACGCTTACATGTACACACACATACACACACACACACACACACACACACACACAGAGACAGACTAGGGTCAATTTTTGATAACAGCCAATTAACCTACTAGTATGTGTTTGGAGTGTGGGGGGAAACCGGAGCACCCGGAGGAAACCCACGCAAACACAAGGAGAACATACAAACTCCACACAGATAAGGCCATGGTCGGGAATTGAACTCATTACCCCAGTGCTGTGAGGCAGAAGTGCTAACCACTAGGCCACTATGCTGCCCAAGCACACGCACACATACACACACACAAGTATTTCTTATTAGATGAGATCTTACACTTATTACTAAGTGCTAAGTGTATGTCATACAAATGGTTTTAAAAGAAAGAACTTAATCGAAAAGTTTGCTCAGTAATATCATCGTCCCGCACTTGAACATTTCTGATTGCACAGTAGCTGAAAACAATTACATCACTATGTGTGTGGGCAGAAGGAAAGATCAGAAATAATGATCTATATCTTTGTACGAACCGTTGAAAGAAAAGGTCTTTTGATTAAAATTCATAGAATCACTGTGTGTGGGGGGACCTTAACTTAATGCAAACTGTCGTTAACGCGGATTCCACTTACAGGAAGGTGATACAAAGAGATGTATTGTAGAATCAGGTCTGTAAGTTCCTCTGTCCCCCTACCAGTGACAGCACCCGATATCCTAACCTATGAGGTGCATTGTGTCTCATGGATCCCACCGATTAGAGCGACTGCGCAGGACAATGCAAAGACTGTAGTGCGGATCTACGTAGAGGGCACCTGTCAGGTTTGAGTTACATTAATAATAAATAAACCCTGTAAATGATGTGATCTTGCTGTCTGCATTTCTACAACCATCTCCTTCTACACTTGTCACCGCTTCTCGCACCCGGTGTGATTGTGCGTTATTTGTGTTAGTTGTTGGCACGTTGTGTGGTTTCACACAAGGAGTGATGACATTAACGGGTGTTGTACCGCTAAACACGGGAGGCATCTCGCTGTAGGCAGACCCTGCGGGAGGTTACAGAGCCCCCCCAAAACAGACATAGACAGCAGATGGGTAGCTGGGGGTGCATGGGTTCACTGGGGACATGATTCTGTATTCATCATACACAGATATTACTGATCAATAATCATATTACTGTACTTAGCTGAACTTAGTAATCATCATCATCACCATTTATTTATATAGCGCCACTAATTCCGCAGCGCTGTACAGAGAACTCACTCACATCAGTCCCTGCCCCATTGGAGCTTAAAGTCTAAATTCCCTAATATACAGAGAGAGAGAGAGATTATGGTCAATTTAGATAGCAGCCAATTGACCTACCAGTATGTTTTTGGAGTGTGGGAGGAAACCGGAGCACCCGGAGGAAACCCACGCAAACACAGGACATACAAACGCCACACAGATAAGGTCATGGTCAGGAATCGAACTCATGACCCCAGTGCTGTGAGGCAGAAGTGCTAAACACTGAGCCACCATGCTGCACCACAGTGATGTAGATGATGTATTATATAGCAAAACGTTGGGGTCAATTATCAAAGCAAGAAAACGCCAGGGCAGCGCAGCATTTTCAGCGCAACTAAAGAAGTTCCGCAGAATCCTACGAAAACAGATAAATATGTGCAGTCACGCCCCTTGTCCATATAAGGCTCAGAGATCTCCTCCCGCTGTAATTCATACATGTGTCTGGTGCAAAACGCTCGCTATCAGAAAGCAGAAAAAATTGTTTATTCTGTTGCAACGTCACCTTTTTCCACCTTCGTGAATGACCCCTGACCCCCTAGGGGGGCTTATGTTTGTGGGGGTTGGGAACAAAATGGCCCTCACTTTTTTGTAGAGGGCCTGAAGTTGACTGCGCTTTGTGCACCTTGTTGCATTGTTTGCTCACTAGAGGCATGAATGGTGTGAGCAAAAGTGGTGCAAACAAAAACGAGCAAAGATTTCTGCGCCCTTACAAAGCGCACTGTCCCTTCCCCGCAGTTCTTACGGGACTCTGCTCTTATTTGAACCTGGACCATAGTTTCCATTTTTAAGGATGCAAGTATCTTTATTTCACGTGACGGGAACATATATTGGAAATCCATATACCGGTAACATGTAGTACATTATAATTCCCCATTTACAGCGATGCTTCCCCTGTTCCATATTTTAAATATGATTTTTATTTGGCCTTAGTGATGTTACAGTGCATTTAAAATCCTGCGGTCTAATCTGGATTTATGATAGCGATGGTGCTGTGTTTTAGTAGCCCCTGCAACAGTACAGTGCGTTGTCTCTGGTTAATTTATATCTGTCTAGAGAGAAGTCCTCAGACGCACAAATCAAACATTATTTGACAGATTAATAAATGGTGGAGACATTAAGCTTTAGATGACGAGACTAACGCTCATTATTATACATGAATGATGCGTCCTGCGCCCATTTTACTGGGAATGTTTTCCTCATTTCTGTGGTTCAGCCTCTGATATTTAGGGCTTGGGGTTGATTAATACCTTAGGAATAATTCCAATTAGGTTATAAGAATTCCTGATACTATTCTGTTACTGTGTGTAATGACCGGGATGTCCAGGAGACTTTCCAGTTTCTTGCGAAGTGGGTGGAGCCATGATTAAGTGATTTGGTGCCTATTGAGCCATTATGTCCACAGCTCCCACTGCACCACGGCGCAAATAGCGGCATTGCACAACGGCAGAGTATGGGCCTGATTTGTGTACGGACGCAGGTCCCGTTGGCTGAATTATTATTATTATCATTTATTTATATAGCACCACTAATTCCGCAGCGCTGTACAGAGAACTCACTCACATCAGTCCCTGCCCCACTGCGGCTTACAGTCTAAATTCCCCAAGACATACACACAGACAGCCACAGACAGACAAAGACAGACAGACTAGGGTCAATTTGTTAGCAGCCAATTAACCTACCAGTATGTTTTTGGAGTGTGGGAGGAAACCGGAGCACCCGGAGGAAACCCACGCAAACACGGGGAGAACATACAAACTCCACACAGATAAGGCCATGGTCGGGAACTGAACTCATGGCCCCTGTGCTGTAAGGCAGAAGTGCTAACCACTTAGCCACCGTGCTGCATGAAATAGCTCCACGCAGACTCAGAAACAGATTTAACAGCAATGAACGCAATTCATGTCTGACGCATATGAAACTACTGATGGACAGAATGGGTGGGGAGGGGCAGATCAACGTAGGCAATATACAGTAAGGGCGAGCTGAGGCCGCATCAACAGCGGCTGATTCAAGTTGTGGTTAAGTCAAGGACATCTTGTATTATGTATCTAATGTAAATAAATGAAAAAAATATTCTTTTTAAACACATTTTTATTAATGATTCCAGTATTTTTTGTTTCCCTGCGTTCTGATGGGACTTTATATGCATGTGTGTATCCTACCCTGCAGGGGCAAACACGGGATCTGTAGAGGGGGGTTTCCACACCACGCCGCCAGTGGGCGTGACCAGCATGCATGGGGGTGTGGCTATAATTTTAGACAGTGCTTGGCTGCTCTCCAACGCTTCCTATAAATGGGCAATGCTGCGTGCACTACTGTTAGGTGCACACTGCTCTCTCTTTTCAAGCAGAGCTGTGTGGCTGTGTGAAGTGGGGGCAGGGTCCAGCCACCTCAATTATACAGTGCCCCAGGCTTGGAGGGGGTTTCCAGGCACTAGGAACCCCCCCCCCCCCCCCCCACCTTGGTTTGCCTATGCCCTGTGCACCGTCTATTCTGGTAACATACTTCCGGACAGGTTGCGTTCAAACATGACTCAGGCCCGACGTTTTCACGCCTCCCACACAGTTGAACCTCCAGATCCCGGAGGGGGGGCGGTATATGAAGTAGATGAGGATGCCTTTGAGAGACGCAGCGGGTAGGTATGAAAAAAAGAGGTGGGCGTGGCTTGACGCCATTTGTATCCTCTAAGAGTTCACCCAGGTAGGCGGGGCTTGAAGATTCATATTGCGTCATCACCAGGTAAGGCAGGTAAGTGCTCTTGGGGTTTAATCAAGGGCAGGCTGGGCTGGGTGTATCTGCCCCCCTGGGCCGGTCCCATAGTGAGCTACCTTGGGCTGGGTCACCCCCATTTTTTTTCCTTTAAAATGTACCTAATAGGCTGCTGAGTCCAGTCTTGGCCCTCCGGGCTAAAATTTGCCAGTCCTCCCCTGGGTATAATTGCCTGCTCGCTGGAGCCTGGGAGGTCTCGCCCTAATTTGGGAGTTTCCCGCCTCCTTCCGTGTAAGCCACACCCCTTTCAAGGTTCAAGAATAGGGACGGTTGCAAGTGTCACAGACGGAGCGCTGTAGATAATACAGTTCCATAAAAGGCCAAACAAGCCGCATTACACGTTCGTGAATGTTACAAGATGTCTGTTGTACCCATTTGTGTTCAGGTTTAGTAACGATATAACATATAATCCCCGGGATAGTGAACTAACAGTGATTTATTTACTGAATGGTCCATTAAAACAGGAACATTAGAAAAAAAATTGACATTCTGCTGACTTTTTCGCTCGGTGCGTCAGTAAATCTGACTGTTGGGCAGAAAGGAGAGTTTGAGGGTTACTGTCACATCCAATCTGCTGGATGTGTGGTACGATCTGCCACCTGCTGCCCGCGGGCTTCTCCCTCCCGTAGCCCAGGGCTCCCGAATGCTCAGTGACTTGTATCACACACCGCCAGCAGCGGTCCAAGGTGAAGAGGTCGACTCTCTGCTTGATGTCAGCGTCCGGCCAACGATGGACGGTACCAATAATCCACCCAAACCATCTGTCCCCCTGCGGAAAACCTGTTTGTTTCCTATCCGGGGAGATGCACAATTACAGTGCAAAGGAAACGTAAATCAGATAACACTTAATACAATATAAATCAGATATTATCTTGTATCAGAAGAAGATTACATGAATGCAGAGGTGTCACTATCGTAGGTGCACAGGGAAGGTCGGCTACAGGCCTGGAGGTCAGGGGTATCTCCCATCTATACCCTCGGACACCCCAACGATGCACTGGCCACCCCTACATGAATGGCTGCCTAGGGGAAGGTCGGCTACAGGCCTGGAGGTCAGGGGTATCTCCCATCTATACCCTCGGACACCCCAACGATGCACTGGCCACCCCTACATGAATGGCTGCCTAGGGGAAGGTCAGCTACAGGCCTGGAGGTCAGGGGTATCTCCCATCTATACCCTCGGACACCCCAACGATGCACTGGCCACCCCTACATGAATGGCTGCCTAGGGGAAGGTCGGCTACAGGCCTGGAGGTCAGGGGTATCTCCCATCTATACCCTCGGACACCCCAACGATGCACTGGCCACCCCTACATGAATGGCTGCCTAGGGGATGGTCGGCTACAGGCCTGGAGGTCAGGGGTATCTCCCATCTATACCCTCGGACACCCCAACGATGCACTGGCCACCCCTACATGAATGGCTGCCTAGGGGAAGGTCGGCTACAGGCCTGGAGGTCAGGGGTATCTCCCATCTATACCCTCGGACACCCCAACGAGGCACTGGCCACCCCTACATGAATGGCTGCCTAGGGGAAGGTCAGCTACAGGCCTGGAGGTCAGGGGTATCTCCCATCTATACCCTCGGACACCCCAACGATGCACTGGCCACCCCTACATGAATGGCTGCCTAGGGGAAGGTCGGCTACAGGCCTGGAGGTCAGGGGTATCTCCCATCTATACCCTCGGACACCCCAACGATGCACTGGCCACCCCTACATGAATGGCTGCCTAGGGGAAGGTCGGCTACAGGCCTGGAGGTCAGGGGTATCTCCCATCTATACCCTCGGACACCCCAACGATGCACTGGCCACCCCTACATGAATGGCTGCCTAGGGGAAGCTCGGCTACAGGCCTGGAGGTCAGGGGTATCTCCCATCTATACCCTCGGACACCCCAACGATGCACTGGCCACCCCTACATGAATGGCTGCCTAGGGGAAGCTCGGCTACAGGCCTGGAGGTCAGGGGTATCTCCCATCTATACCCTCGGACACCCCAACGATGCACTGGCCACCCCTACATGAATGGCTGCCTAGGGGAAGGTCGGCTACAGGCCTGGAGGTCAGGGGTATCTCCCATCTATACCCTCGGACACCCCAACGATGCACTGGCCACCCCTACATGAATGGCTGCCTAGTGGAAGGTCGGCTACAGGCCTGGAGGTCAGGGGTATCTCCCATCTATACCCTCGGACACCCCAACGATGCACTGGCCACCCCTACATGAATGGCTGCCTAGGGGAAGGTCAGCTACAGGCCTGGAGGTCAGGGGTATCTCCCATCTATACCCTCGGACACCCCAACGATGCACTGGCCACCCCTACATGAATGGCTGCCTAGGGGAAGGTCGGCTACAGGCCTGGAGGTCAGGGGTATCTCCCATCTATACCCTCGGACACCCCAACGATGCACTGGCCACCCCTACATGAATGGCTGCCTAGAATTAGTAAGGAGGAGAACAGCAACAGATAACAGGTTACTTGTATGTGAAAATAAGAGAAAACTTTATTTCATGTTTCAGCTATTTAAACAAAATAAGAAAAAAAATATCCCCCTATTTTCCCAAACAAAAAGTGCCCCTGACATTGCAGTAACTGGGAATCAGTGCAGTCACTGAGACACTTAGTAACTAAAATCGCTGAGGAGCATCCAATAGCCACAAGGCGCTGGTTGCTAGAGAATTTATAGGATGAATCTTCATGGATATAGCCCACAATATGGCTTCCTGCGTCGCACATCAATGACATCACTGGGTCCTAGTGAATTGATAGGCTGCGTTCTGATCAGGGTTGCATCTGTGCTTCCAAAATTGTGTTGTTTTGTGAAGTTCATAGAATGTAGGCGATAGCTAGTTTAGTGGTAATGCGGTAAGAGATATGTGTGACGCTGCTTGTACTCGCCATTTGAAATTTTGTTTTTATTCTTTATAAAGGATATCCACTGAAATGTAATTTTTTTTTTACAATCAATGTTCTAAAACTGATATTGGGCCACTAAATAATACATTTTTCCACTTTATTTACAAAGGTGGAAAACATTGCAGGAAACAGGTTATGCAGGTATAGCCTGATAGGACCATTACATGTTCCTTGTCTAACACAGGAGGAGGTGCAGTAATAGCCGCCTAAGAATTAGAAATAAAGCACCTAGTCCAGACGACATCCACCCATGTGTACTAAGGGAACTAAGTTTAGCAACTGATTTCTTATATTTATGGACTCGCTCATAACTTTAGGTTAGTGCCATAAGATTGGTGGAAAGCACATGTGGTATCGACTTTCAAAATGGCAACAACATCGGAATCAGGGAATTACAGACCTGTGAGTTTGACTTCTGTCGTAGGTAACATATACTGTAACATATATTAGAAAGACATTTGATAACACAGTGTAGCTTAGGTTTCATGAAAGACCAGTCATGCCAAACAAATATAATTTGCTTTTGGGAAAAATAAATCCATCTCGATGTTGGTTGTGCAATTTATTAGGCTGTACAGTATTTGGATATTGCTGAATGGGGATTTGCGCTTGGAAAAGTGGTAACCCATAAAAATTGTCTTTGTACGTATGTAGATTTGTTGTGTTGTGTAAATCGTGCTCTATGTATATAACCCCACTCAGTAGCGTAGCTGGTAGCTCCCCAGGATCTCTGTACAATCTCTGAGCTAAGACACCCCTAACCCAAATTGAGGTAGTAGGACAGAGATCCTTACATAGCCCTTTTCAAAGAAACCCTCTGGCACAGAGACCCTCTACTTCCATAGACCCCTCCTTGCATAGATACCCTATAAGTGCACAACCCCCCAATGTACAGAGATCTCCCCTTACAAACAGCCCATTACTGTACAAATGAGACACCTTGCAGCATACAGACCCTTGATTTGAAGGACAGAGACGGACTCCTTGCAGTAAAGACAGCTCTCACCTCTGCTGTCCTCAAAGCCCATTCAGAACAATGAGCTTCTGATGACGGAGATGTTCGTGGTGGACACAGAATTATCAGATATTTCTCCATTAGTTCCCTCCTCTGAACCTGACCGCAGTCAATGTAGAGGGTGACAGAGCTGGAGTGACAACTGAGGAGACCGCAGGAGCACCCAGCACCTCTGCTACCACAGGTTTGAAAACTACTTGATATGGGGTCAGGGTTCCAGGCCAGTCCATAGTTACCCACTCCCTGGAATGCCCGGGAGAATTTTCGAATTCCAGGTAGGTGTCTCGGGAGACAAGGAAATTCTCCCGCATCCTCCCAACTACATTGTTAAGCAGGCGGGATAAGGGGCCTCGATTACGCGTTTTACATCATTTTGCAGTGAGGTGGGTCCAAATTACGCAATTTGCGGCATCGCGCCCCCTATGTACTGCCAAGACGCCTCCCCTCCAGGGTTTTCAAGAAAGGAAAAATTAAAAGTTGGTACGTATGACCTAGTCATGATTCTAATCACCAATCCTTGATTTAATTATGATAAGGATGAGCAACGTACCCTCTGATCTGACTGATCTACAAATTAAAGCTTACTGCCATATTGAGAATCTTCTGTCCAGTGCAATCCTGCACATTAGATTTGGGATGTCAGCAGTTCAACGGCATCGCCCCCAGAGAGCCCGGCATCCAGGGAACAGAACGGATAAAGCTAAAATATATTATTTTTTCATTCTCTCACCTGCCCTGTTGGCCAATAAGACCATTCTGCTGTTATCATTAAACAAAGAAGAGAACATAATGCAGCCTCATCAGGTATTAATACAATCTGGGACAAAAATGAGGATGAATATGGGGAATACTCCAAATTTACCCCAAAGTGCTGTGCATTACTGAGATTAAAGAGTACAGTGCCAGAAATAAAGTGTCATTAGCTGCATTTCACTTTAATTGTCATAAAATTGCAGCCTAATAACTGGGAAATATTCTTTATAGCGTTCAATACTTTGTGAGTTACGCTGGGAGGAAAAATCCTGCACTCACCTCTCTTGTTACTGTTCCAAAATCTCAACCACTTGACTGACCCCTACTTGTGATTATACTGTATTAAGTCATCAATACCAGACTCAACTGAAGGGTTTTGAAGCACCATTTTTTACTCTTTCTAAAATACACATTTCCATCCAGACTCACAGTCCCGCTAGAGGAGGCCTCCGCTGATTGTACAAGGGTAGATCCAAAAACTGGACTGTAACGTGTATATTATTTTTAGAAATTGGCCAATCAGAGGTAGGAAGCCACGGAATGTGAGGGCAAAAGAGCTGGTTATTATACCCCTTATCCCAAAGATCAAAACTCAAGGGAGTCGCAAGAGAAGCAATGGTGCCGAAGAGGAATAAGGGGGAATAGTCTCTAGGTGGCCCGATGCCAGCGGGACAGACAGGTGAGCCGTCCGACCTTTTACACCTGAGCAGCACAGGTAGGCACTCAGGAGATGCGGGGGCGAGGCTGGAGGCAGGTCCAAGCTGAGGAGATTTAAGGGAGAGGGGAGAACGTGAACGCAGTTGTTTTTTGAGACTGGAAACAAATTGGTAAATTTTATATTCGCCTTGCACGTCGCTTGTCTGCCAAAGTAAAGTGTTTAATAAAGTTGCGACCAACTTTTTGCCAGATACTTGTCTCAGGGTGGTTCTAGCGTACGGTTTGGGGCGCCGGTTGGTTGGCCTACACCCCAGACTAACCAAGTGTATAACAGTATAAGTGACAGTTATTTCTGTCCTGGTTGAGTCAATGAATTAGTATTTTGTAACCATTTGTTTTAATGACTGTGCGTTTTGCAGTTTAACGAACATTAATGAAGACCTCATGAAGCAATTTGTTAGCTGAGGTCATCTCACAACACCCTCTTAAATATCCACACCCCAATGTGACCCTTCAGCAGGGATAAATCCCGGCCTGCCTCGGTCCACTGGTGGAGCTGGTGGTCTGAATCTATCATAGAGATTCAAGCAGCGAATCTGGTCCCTCCGCACCTCCGGCCCGATGCCTCAATAACACTATCCCCTCCGCACACTGACCAGCACTGAAAACACAAGCATTGGGGATACCTAAATATAGAGATGGGTGGGGGGGTTGTATAAAACCGGTATCCCTCTTTAAATCCTATCCCTCTGAATTCTCCCCCTGCTTCACCAATTCAATCTGTAGGTTGTAGATTTATAAAGCGGATCCACAGATTGGTAAATAGGAGCCAACACAGCCGCCAATCAAACCCAACTAAAAATATCTTCTTGGCCAAAAGCAAAGGACGATTTAATGGAAGCCGGTGCTGAAATTACACTGCCGTAATTAATGGGTTTATTCAGATTTTGTTTAACCCCAAATCATTACACTGCTGAGAGCGATCCCTGGATAATGGGGAGAGAAGAGCGGTGGGTGGAGGGGGGAGGGGGGGGATGATAAAATAACAAAACCAATGCAGAAAGTAAAAATAAAAAACTTGGAGCTTAATAAAGAGAAGTTAATACAGCTGTCACGTTAGTTCTTTCTGGAGAATGAATAGGCTGTATGGGGGGGTATGAGGCTCATCATATCTACTTGTTTTGTTCCCTATCTGGTTATAATTTCTGTATTCAGTATATGTACATACAGCTGCCAGAACTCCCCCACGAACCCTCCGCTCGCTTCCCAGTTATAAATACGATCAGAAATAGCTTCTCGGAGCTTCTCTCCATCATTGCGAAGCAAACATATGTACAGGTGGCAACGTAGCACCCATTAAAGTGCCACAAAGCCACTGCCACGTTACATGAGACAAAGAGGGGGACGATCAGAGCCTGGACTGACCCACGAGAGTCAGGAATACGAGGAGTGTCATTGTAGGATGAGTATCTGGGCGTGCGTGGAGTTTGTAGGTTCTCCCCGTGTTTGTCACGAGCCGCGGCGGTACTCACAGCCGCCGCGGCTCGCTTCTGGCTCCCTCTGGCGTCCCGGCCGTCACCTTGACGACCGGGACGTCATTTCCTCCCTCTGCCCGGCCGTCGCCAAGGCAACGGCCAGACGCTACCACACAAGCGCTGCGTCCCGGCAGTGCTGGTAGCCGGGCGCATGCGCATAATAGGCAGCCGGTGGGCTGATTTCATTAGCGTTAACAGGCATTAGCCTGCAACTGTGTAGGTCAGGGGCAAGCCTTGATTGGCTCTGCTGAATACGAGGAAATTAACCTGCAGGAGTGTGTTCAACTGCTGATTGGTCTGTGTCTGTATTTAAGGCAATGAGGGCTGCTGCCTCATTGCCGGTTATAGCTTCTGTGCTCCAGTCTGCTGACCTGCTTGTTCCAGTTCCTGTTATCTACGTTTTGACTACCCGTGTTTGACCCTTGGCTTTGTATTAGACTTCGCTTGTGTTTCCTGTGACCCTGATCCTTGGCTCGTTTACCCGTTCCGCTTCTCTGCCTGTGACCTCTGACCTCAGCTTGTTCATCGATACTGCTACTTGCTGCCGGCCTTTGACCTCTGCGTGGACCTGACTCTTCTCGCCTGGGTTCTCCCCAGCCGGTACACACTTCACGACCCTCTGTCAGTCTGCGGCCCAGTCTGTCCCCACCATCAGGGGCTCCAGTGAACACCTGACTGGCAGAGTAGACTCCGGGTTGTGTTGTGCCGGCTGGAAGAGTTCCTAACAGTGTTTGGGTGGGTTTCAGATTTAATCCCACAGTCCAAAGACCTAGTGGTCGGTTAATAGACCCCATTGCGTGGGATAGGGAATATAGATTGTGAGCTCCAATGAGACAGGGACTGATGTGAATCATTAAATATTCTCTGTACAGCGCTGCGCAATATGGCGTACAAATAAACGATAATAATAAAGGGTTAAATATGCCTGGCTGGTGGAACATGGAGAGGCCGCAGTAACTGTAAATGCAGGATACGCTCTATTACAGGGTGTATCTAGCATTCTGGTCATATTGTGGTGGGGGGGGGGGGGCGACTTTGTGGGGCTATTTTTTTTCCCTGTAAACATGTTCCACCATATACACTTTAAAGAGAACCTGTCAGGTAGTATCACCACATCTACCATCAAATGTACAGTCTGAGTAAACCCCTAATTGCATGACACGATTATGCGCTCATCCACCATTTTTGATAGAACTGTGCTACTACCTCTTGGTCTGGTACTTCCCTCTCCAATGCCCCAGGTATTATTTCAAATACCTGTTGTAGCGGAATGAAGATCCTGAGACTGTAATCTCATGTGAGTTGTCAGAGCCAATCGGGAGCTTGGAATACTTCCTTCAGTCTGATGATGTCACAGAATGCTTCACACGCGCACCCTCATTAATGCTCATGAATATTCATACACAGCTGATCTAACGCAGACATGTTTAAAAATGAATTTAGAATAATCCGTGTAACATAAAATAAATGTAACACGTTTCCTCATATATTGTCCATTCAGATGTCTTATTTAATGGGTAGTTGTGTGTAAGAGATAGACACACGTGAAGCCAACCCCTCCAATCGTCCTCAGTAACAGAGAGCGACGTTTATAATTCGCCATTCATCCTCTGCCGTGATCTATAGCACCAGTGGCCATCTTACTTTTTACACCACAGGAATGCCAGGGACAATGGGACGGGGGAGATAATATATAAACAGCTAAAAAGCAAATGAAGAATTTCCTGGACTAATAAGTTGTGTGATGTATAAACATACATCACGGTAATTAATGGTGACAGAACCACTTCAACAATGTCTCCCAGAGGAATCCGCGCCTGTTCCGCGTTAACACAAAAGCGCAGATTATAACGCGACACATGTCAAGTTAATGACCATCTGAGACAACCAGATGTAATCACATCACTGTTGAAGAATACAATTAGACGGGGTACAACCTGAAAAAATATTAACGGTTAAAAAAAACGATGCGACAGTGAAAAATGAAATAAATAAGTAAAAATAATACTGATTTTACAAAGTACAGAGTAAATAAGATCTCTGAGGGGAGAAGATGGGATTATGGGGAAGAGAAAACAAATTATGGCACTGTACTTATTAGTAACATCTGCAAGCAGCCTTACTAGCACCATCATAGAAACTAGCAAGAATAATGTTATACAGTTAACCCTTTACATGTAAAACATAGAAAGAAAGAAAAAAGAAAAAAAATCGCCAGCCACAGCTTGCCTGTGCTCGGTCTAAAAATTGCCGCCTCTGGCTGGCACGGCATGCTGGAACTTGTAGTTCCACATCACTGAGAGTGCAGCCTATCCAGTCACTAGGAGCCAGTGACATGACTGAGAGTGCAGCCTATCCAGTCACTAGGAACCAGTGACATCACTGAGAGTGCAGCCTATCCAGTCACTAGGAACCAGTGACATCACTGAGAATGCAGCCTATCCAGTCACTAGGGACCAGTGACATCACTGAGAATGCAGCCTATCCAGTCACTAGGAACCAGTGACATCACTTAGAATGCAGCCTATCCAGTCGCTAGGAACCAGTGACATCACTGAGAGTGCAGCCTATCCAGTCACTAGGAACCAGTGACATCACTTAGAATGCAGCCTATCCATTCACTAGGAACCTGTGACATCACTGAGAGTGCAGCCTATCCAGTCACTAGGAACCAGTGACATCACTGAGAGTGCAGCCTATCCAGTCACTAGGAACCAGTGACATCACTGAGAGTGCAGCCTATCCAGTCACTAGGAACCAGTGACATCACTTAGAATGCAGCCTATCCAATCACTAGGAACCAGTGACATCACTTAAGGACGATGCATTTTATTTAATTAAGAAAGGCCCATATCAGAAACACATAAAATAGGGACCTACCTATTCGGGAATTCATTTGTAAACTTATTGGACACAACAAGTGTTAATGAACGTAACACTAAAGGCAGAACATAAATTATATCACCCTGATTTTCTCTGCATATTTTTATCCTGTAATTTAACATTCGGGAACGGTAATGTATAAACATACCTGTCTGCTACTCACACAACTGTAAGTACTAACTATAGGTCTTGGGACATTGAGGGCACGGGGTATAGAAGTGTTGCTGACATTAGAGAAGTAATCTTTTTTTTTTGTGGAATTATTAAAGCAGAAATGTATCATGAGTATAATTTCTGTTTTGTATCGAATGCACAAAAACCCCAACACTATATTTAACAACCAACAAGGGAATAGCTCTGAGCTGCCAAGATATATCGTGTATTCAGCTACACAGCAGGAGCGAGAGAACCCACGTCTACAATGTCACATATAGCTGAAACATGCAGCCATTAAACCACAACATGTCAGCTGTACCTGCCTCCTATTTACTGCAAACACAAGGTAAACCTACAGAGATGGGGCCTGCGTCGTATCACAGACAGAAAAGGTCATTTTTGCAGAATTATGGGACAGTCTGGATAAGCAAATGTCAGAATGTTTAGTGCCTCTCCCCATCCCTTGCATCGCATTTACACAGTCTCGTCCTGCAAAATCAAAATCTCATTTTTGCATGTGGGTGCATATTTACACAGGCGTGACCACCTTGGGCTGCTAACCCGTAAAACTGCGCAAAGGCACAAAAATAGGGACATGATGTCACAAAACAGCGTTTTCACTGGACTTTTGCACTCTTGTAAATGACCTTATGAGGCCAAAACTCACACAAGTTCCTGGATCAGATCTCTGCAGCTGAATTACGGTGGTATAGCCTAGTAAACATGTATAGCTCCCAATAGCTGCGATTATTGTAGGTAAAAGAGGGTGAAGCCTCCCATGGGTGGTCTTGCATGAAATGGGCGTGGAATGGGCTAATTGGGCTGATCAGGGATGTAGACTAATTTGTCCTGATTTCATAGTCTAGAATACTGTGAGGTATATTTGTATTTTGCGCCCAGATTTACTCTAAGATCTACAACCAATGTCCAAACTGGCCATAGATCAGCTCTTCAGCAACCGGGAAGAAACACCAAACTATATATGGTGCGGTAAGATCAAGTAACTTTCATCAATACAAAAGGTATCAAAGCATAATCTATAGCAATATAACGAAACAGTGCACTGCACAGCAGTATATGGTATTACAGAACAGCATATAAGGGCACATGACAGCACAGAGTAAGACTTAGCAATATATAACATCATTAGGCAGCGTATAGTATCACTGTACAGTCTATATAGAGAGTTATAGCGATTATTATTACACAGGTTCTGGAACCATTGATGGTTAAATCAGGGCTGTATTAATGTCGAACAGACAACGTATAAACTTTATTCATTTATATATCCAAAGGTGATAATATTTGTATATACAATGTATTGTTATTATCTCTTCTGACGTCTTCTGGTGGTAAATTAGCATACATTAAAGTTATGTATTATCTTCCTACAATAACTGGACTTCTACAACAATTGCTGTTAGTTTTGTACTTTGCAGCTACAGTATTGACACGATCTCCGCAAGCATTTAACCCTTTGCTCTTTATAGAAGTTGATAATCACCCGCCTGTCTGTCTATATACGTGCAATAAACAAGCTCCGCCCCCCTCCTTTGCTAGATAGAATGTATGACTGCATCAGGAAACATGGCCCTAGATAGGATCACTTGACCTAAGCATCTGGCTAGTGTCACAATGTGCTTTCCGAATGGTAAGCACCACCTTCTACGCTGATCAGTCTACTTTTCTTATGTACCTATTAAACAAGCCCCGCCCACATCACATGACTTATTGCAGAACTTTCCAAGATGAAATTACGTAACAAAAACCTGCAGTCAGAACACACCGGGATATAGAGATCGACTCATAGACAAGTTAGTTGTAAACCGCAACTCCTTCGTTGATAATGGACCAATAATCTATTAGACAGAAGGATATTCACCTACCCTGTCAGTACAACCACAAAATCCATGACGTTCCAGCCGTTCCGGAGGTACGAGCCCTTGTGAAAGACAAAGCCCAGGGCTATAATCTTGATGCCGGCCTCAAAACAGAATATGCCAATGAAGTATGGTTCAGTATCGTCCTGCGGAAGGAAGAGATGAGAGATTGGAACACACCGTCAGAGATAAAATCCACACTCAGTTAAAACGGCGAGCGGATACCGCAACTCAGTACGTAACGGTAGATCTGCATTCACCAAAGAGCCAAACTAGGCTCTCGCCCTGTCCGCCATTTCCCAGTGGGCGGCATATAATGGTTTTTTGTTCATTTCATTTATTGTTTACTTTCTCATTTTCGTATATTGATACTTGGTTTTCACCAACACAAATCATAGTGAAAAGGAGGTGGGGGGGGGTCAAATAGAGGGGCACAAGCATGTAGGGTGAACAATGACTAAAGTATGGCTTAGTGGGCAAGATATTGTTACTTAAATATGTCCCTGTGTCCTGCCGTAGAGAGTTACAAGACAGTGGTACAATAAATCTGTATAATATATAATGGGGGAGGGAACAGCTCATATTGGCACAGTCACATCCATTGCACCACTTTTCGTTATGACATTATTATTTATCCTGGATAAATGGAGCCCCCGGTTTGACAAGGTTCAGTTCACACCTTGGAGCTCACCTCTGACACATGCATATCTCCCAAATGTCCTGTTTTCCAGAGTCCAGAAGAGGTGTGGCATATCAAAAATGGGTGTGTCTTACGGATAATTTAGGATTTGAGTAAATCTGGGAGGGGCTTGGGTGGATCCTGGGCGTGGCTTAATTTGTCTTAACTTTGCTTTTAAAATTGTTGGAAGTTATGCCCATGGGATCCCCTAATCTAACAGACAAGACCACCAGCTCCCGATGTGAAGAAATGTACAGTATTCATCATATGCTCTCATTTGATTGAGATCATTCATGAGTCTTCACACCAATCAAACTTTAAAATATGAGATTTTCACTGAAATTATTGTTTTGCATAATGTGTTTCACCTGTAGATATTGGAATTAATTCAATTTAAGGAACTAATTACCTCAGATTTATCATAATTACATACATATATTCTATATGATGGATAAGACACCAAGACATTTTGTTCTAAGAATATTTTCTGCAGACTGATCATGTTTTTATTTTTTACCCAAATAATTTCTTCTGCTAACACTACTGCTCCTCCATATTGGTAATGGGCGGGCTGTGAAGATACTGCTCCTCCATATTGGTAATGGGCGGGATGTGAAGATACTGCTCCTCCATATTGGTAATGGGTGGGGTGTGAAGCTACTGCTCCTCCATATTGGTAATGGGCGGGCTGTGAAGATACTGCTCCTCCATATTGGTAATGGGCGGGATGTGAAGCTACTGCTCCTCCATATTGGTAATGGGTGGGGTGTGAAGCTACGGCGCCTCCATATTGGTAATGAGCGGGGTGTGAAGCCACTGCACCTCCATATTGGTAATGGGCAGGGTGTGAAGCTACTGCTCCTCCATATTGGTAAAGGGCAGGATGTGAAGCTACTGCTCCTCCATATTGGTAATGGGTGGGGTGTGAAGCTACTGCTCCTCCATATTGGTAATGGGCAGGCTGTGAAGCTACTGCTCCTCCATATTGGTAATGGGTGGGGTGTGAAGCTACTGCTCCTCCATATTGGTAATGGGTGGGGTGTGAAGCTACTGCTCCTCCATATTGGTAATGGGTAGGCTGTGAAGCTACTGCTCCTCCATATTGGTAATGGGTGGGCTGTGAAGCTACTGCTCCTCCATATTGGTAATGGGTGGGGTGTGAAGCTACTGCTCCTCCATATTGGTAATGGGTAGGCTGTGAAGCTACTGCTCCTCCATATTGGTAATGGGTGGGGTGTGAAGCTACTGCTCCTCCATATTGGTAATGGGTGGGGTGTGAAGCTACTGCTCCTCCATATTGGTAATGGGTAGGCTGTGAAGCTACTGCTCCTCCATATTGGTAATGGGTAGGCTGTGAAGCTACTGCTCCTCCATATTGGTAATGGGTGGGGTGTGAAGCTACTGCTCCTCCATATTGGTAATGGGTGGGGTGTGAAGCTACTGCTCCTCCATATTGGTAATGGGTGGGGTGTGAAGCTACTGCTCCTCCATATTGGTAATGGGTGGGGTGTGAAGCTACTGCTCCTCCATATTGGTAATGGGTGGGGTGTGAAGCTACTGCTCCTCCATATTGGTAATGGGTGGGGTGTGAAGCTACTGCTCCTCCATATTGGTAATGGGTAGGCTGTGAAGCTACTGCTCCTCCATATTGGTAATGGGCGGGGTGTGTGTGAGGGGCCGGACTATGAGTGCACAGCCATACTCTTGAGATGGGAACCTGCCACCCCCCCTCCCTTGATACACATAAGATCATAAGTGCAGTGGGGTGGGGCAGTTCTTATGGGGGGAGGGGCCCAATGAAAATTACGAGTGAACCACCTTTGGCGCCCAGGGGGCACGAGCTGGCCCTGACCACAGAGCTGCCAACCCCTTTAACTTACAATTTCAGACAATTTTATGGACTAAAATGTCATTAAAAAAAACTTAAATTAGCAGAACCGCGAGGTCATAAACGGATATAAACAGGAAGACTGGATTTTGCGAAACGCAATATTCATTCTAATTTCCTCCATTGTGATCTTAGATATAAATACTGACACTTTCTACCCTTTTTTAAGTATAAATTCTTAACACTGCATCAGACTCTCTATCATTAAATATCTCTTCTTATTTCTCTATTTTCAGCAAAATCCTGACTGACATAGTAACTTTCAATATATTGCAAGGTCATAATGATTGGGTTTGGTGATTACCGGCTGCTAATGAATGTGTTTGCATCTTGGCCATAACGCTAATCATCCCCTGAAATTAACGGCGCTGACTCACCGGATCTGAACAGTCGCCTCCCATTCATTTCTGCCGTGTATTTATAGACTTTTATTTCTAAGAATGGGGGTAGAGGAGGCTATAGCTTTCTGACTTAACATGTCTGTGCCAAGGACAACAACATAGACCTATACGTTGGGTAAATGCTCCGATAGGTGTGAGATTGTGGAGTTTTGAATAGAATATATATATATATATTTATTATGCTGCGTATTACTGAGCTGAACAACATCAGTAAAATAAGTGTTTATATTTAGCTAAACATGCTCACCATGCTCTATGTCACTTCTCGGCAGCAGGCTGCCCTGTTTGGTCAGAAAGAGTAGACAGAGAGTGACTGACAGATTGTCATTCTTGCTTTGCAGAAAGGCAAAGGTTAGAAGTTCGTAATGCAAGTAGTAAATAGCAAGAATGTAAGAATTTTGAGAAGAAATGCCCATTAAAATACAGAGATCAATTTCTGTGTACTATAAAATGGAAAAATAAACATTTATGTGAAATATGTAAGAGAAAAGGAAGAAAGCCCAGGGAAGCTAAATATAAGTCCAAATGTGTCATTTGTATAGCTTGTTACAGTGTAGCCAGTGATTGTCAGTGCTGTAAGCAGTGGTCAAAGTGGAAATTTAGAAGGGGCGGTCTGTAAAATGTAAGGGGAATGTAAGTGACTGGGATGTGATAGTGATACAATGTAGCAGTAGAGAAGTGGTGATATGATATATATACCCCCCCCCGCATACTCCAATGTGTAATATATATATATATGGTAAGTGATTCGGATGTGATAGTGATACAATGTAGCAGTAGAGAAGTGGTGATATGATATATATACCCCCGCATACTCCAATGTGTAATATATATATATATGGTAAGTGATTCGGATGTGATAGTGATACAATGTAGCAGTAGAAGTGGTGGTATGATACACCCCGTATACCTCCTACTTGAACCGCCGGCTCTAAGTGTATATGGATGGAAAGAGTGTATAATCGAGGTTATAGAGTAAGGATGTGGCAGCAGGTTTAAATATTATCAATTAACCGGTCACAAATAACTACTGAGATAAAGATTACAAGTTTCGACTGAGTTTAGAAATCCATCGGGGACCATAAAGAGATTAATCAGATGGATTTAATTATATTCAGAACGTTCTCTGAAAATATTTCTGCTTACGGCATTGTGGACTCGGCCCTGGTCATAGGGGGGTGTACGGGGGAAGGGGGGGGTGCAGTCTGGATGAATCGGGGGCAGAGCCAATTTCATCAATATTTTTTACTTACAAATTTAGGGAGGTTGCCGGGATAAATCTTATAAAAAAAACTTTTTACATTTAAAAAACAATTATTGTGAAATAATTCTCTTTTTTGAACAAGGTTAAGCATTGCAGTATACATATGCATCCAGTTTGCTAACATGTGTCATAATTAGTGCACTGTGTGCCAACATGGGCGATGTCATCAGCAGACGTGGTCTCGCTCTTACGTACACGAGAATGAGACTGGGAATATGTCTAGGGCGGCACCAAGATGCATTGAGCCTTCACGACACCTGACACATTGTCCGTACCCGCTATAATTTGCCTGTTAGATACCTGGGTGTGACCTCTGGTCTGTATTACTGTGCTGTGATCTTCGGACTGTTTGCAGACCTTGATTTCTGCTGCCTAAACTGACCTCTTTACTTGGACATTGACCATTCTGGTACACGATTTGTTGCTGACCTTACCAGACCCCGACCTCACCTCTCTCATTAGACCCACGTACACTGTGCTTATTAATCTATGCTGCCTGGCTCCCTTTTTTTCCTTAATAATACATGTGACTTTGGGCATAACTCCTGGGGGGCAACCGAGTACCGGTAAGAACATCCACGGGTAACGGGGCAGCTATCGATGATGAGCACACCAGCTTGGTCTTACATATTTATTATAGGATACACGGACAAGGAGATAACTCCCAGCTCCTAGATCCCAAATCCTTTAATGATAAATGATTTCTATTATAAAGGTTGCGCTTGAGAAGCTTTGTTTGTTTCCAGCTAAGGAAAAAAAACAGACACAGCCAGAGTGAGTCGGTATTTCTGATAGGGCCCATGGGGTTCAGCAGGAATTGGTGGCCGCTCCTGTCCTCTTATAGGTCTATACATATTTACTGGTCCTGTAGTATATGTATTTAGCTGTTGATGAACTATAACTCCCAGGACACCCATCAACGGACCTTTACCAGATGCCCCCCTGCCAGGGGATAAGTTGTCTTGATATTTAGGGACAGCTTTTAAAAAGGATAAGTGGAGGTGTTGCACAAAGAAACCAATCGGGCTCTAGCTCTCATTTTGTACTAGATAAATGATAGCTGGAATCTGATTGGTTGCTATGGGTAACGCCTACCAAATCTAGCACTAAGAGTGGATGTGCCACGGCCCTCACGGATGATTCTATAGGTTCCCACGTGGGGAAACGGAGCCGCTGGTGTTACCTTCTTGTCGCTACTAATCATAGAAACTGATCATGTGATTTCCTAGCATCCTTAGCGGTCAGGAAAAATCAAACTTTAACTGAATTTTGATCTGTCGTTTATTTATACCCCACCAGCCGTCAGTATTCCTGCAATCTGGCATTGTCCTTCAGCCTCCTATGAGCTTTGATCTGTGTCCCTAACAATACATTTGGCCCTGATGTTCATAGCTCGGAACTTCTGAGCCAGAGAATTGAGCAGAAACACCACATTCCGGACAGATTCATCTGCTGCCCAGTCCTACAGGTGACGTTCATATTAATGGGCAGAGAAGACCTACAGACAGAAAGTTCACACTTCATGGAGTGAAAATACCAGAACTAAGAATGTAAAATCTATAACTTAAAACGCGTTTAACTCATGGCTAGAGGTAGAAGAGGAAATAACCAACTAACGCGTTTCACATGCGGGTGATAGATCCAGGAGGTCATTAGAGGTCAGCTTTCCTTCTCCAATACATTGGGGCCTATTAATGAAGCGCTAAACAATGCGGAAACTGCTTATTCCGCATGGTTTAGGCATTTTAAGGAAAATCGTAATTAAAGAAAAATGCTGGAAATATCGGAGATATTTTATTAACTGAATTTTATTAAAGCTTTTTGGCGCATTCAATCCTGTGCGGAGACTCAAGTCCCTCTCTGGCAGTGTTGCTGCTCTCCCCTGCGCTGTTTTGTGCAAATGGCGTGTGTGCAGGCGTGACCCTAGGTCACGGATGTGTAGTATGGACTCCGGGTCAGAAGCTGATGTCTTCATTAGAGAAAAGTAGTCGCTGTCCCAACGTGACTTCTACAGTAAATCACCTCGAAGGGTCATCTGTCATCGTTGTGATGACAGATTATATTTAATGGGACAAAGAGCCGTTATAATTAAGTAGGTCCCATTGACTTTTGGCAAACGTGAGTGAAAGGAGCAGACAGCGTTCATAAAAACTCAACGTGCTCGAGTGCAAGTGAGATCCGGAGTGGGTACAGGATCATTGCAAACAATTGTTTCCATTTCCAGACCCAGTCACAGGCATTAAATTAACGATGCTTGTACAATTAACGCCAGCGGGTACGATGCCTAAGTGAGTTACGCCTGACAGTGCGCAGGAGTGCGTAGCCTCCAGCCATCGGCGCACGTCGTGATACCGACTTGCCGTGCCCTGCCTGTCCTCCCGGCAGCTAAGGGGTTAATGCAATCTGCGGCTCGGCTGAAATGAAAGTCTCTGAAAGAGGTTCGGGCCCTGATGGGAGAGAAATGCTTTGTTCTACAGGAACTTTATATCAGAAGGTAATTTGTGACTGTTTTAAGTGGCTGTGGCGCGGATGAAACCCACAAGCTATTAGCTGAAGAACAAAAATGAAGGGGAAAAAAAAGAAAGAAAAAGGGCTTTTATGTTCAGAAGGAGACCGCACGTGTTCCAGGGAATAGCAGCCAGCGAGGGGAGTTTCTTGGTATAAAGACAAGCAGCACGGCAATGCTGTAATTCAAACAACAACTGCTATAACTTTTTCCAGGAGCAAAACAGGAATTTCTTACATCCAGACTGTGCAGCAGATTTAAAGGGACGTTATATCGAGAGGGGACATATTTCGGACACTATTGTGATCACGCTCCCATAGTAGAGATTGTATTTCTTTCAAAAGTTATTGCTTTGTACATAGAACCTGATTTCACAGCATATTCTTATTTACTAGCATAGGTTTGATACGATATCTGCCATACATTGGATAAAGGAGGCTACTGACCAGTTATTATAGAATATTCAACATACTTAGGGACCTATTTACGAAGCCCTACACCGTGCGGAAACTGCTTTATCCACTTGGTTCAAACATTTTTAAAATGTACATATAATAAAAGTATAACATAGAAGATATCGGAGATAACGCCAGTATCAGGCAAATTATTATTATTATTATTATCTTTTATTTGTTAGGCGCCACAAGGTATCCGTAGCGCCGTACACAGTACAAACAGTGGACTATACAGGGTGAAACAGTACAGAACAATAAACAAAAATACCAATACTTCAAAAGCTCCACTCATGTGAGCTTACATCCTAAGGGAGGTTGGACAGAACAGGCACAAAGGGAGCCAAAAGAGAGACGGGAGAGCGAGTGGAGGAGGAGAGGTGGTTAAGTGGATGGTTGGTAGGCTTTACGGAAGAGGTGAGTTTTCAGTGCACGTTTGAAGGAGCACAGAGTAGGAGAGAGACGGATGGAACGAGGGAGGTCATTCCAGAGAAGGGGGGCTGCCCGGGAAAAGTCCAGGATTCTGGAGTGGGAAGAGGTGATGAGAGTGGAGGAGAGGTGGCGATCATTGGCTGAGCGCAGGGAGCGGGCAGGAGTGTGAATAGAGAGGAGGTTAGAGATGTAGGGGAGCGGTAGAGTGGGAGAGAGCCTTGTAAATGGTGGTGAGGAGCTTGAAGAGGATTCTATAGGGGAAGGGAAGCCAGTGTAAGGCGAGGCAGAGAGGGGAGGCAGAAGAGGAGCGGCGTGAGAGGAAGATGAGTAGCGGCCGCATTGAGTATAGAGCGGAGGGGGGAGAGACGAGAGTGGGGGAGGCCAGTGAGGAGGAGGTTACAATAATCGAGGCGGGAGATGATGAGTGCGTGGATGATAGTTTTGGCGGCGTCCTGTGAGAGAAAGGGACGGATGCGGGCGATGTTGCGTAGTAAAGAGAGAGAGGAGTCGAGGGTGACACCCAGGCAGCGGAGTTGGGTGACAGAGGAGATGGTGGTATTATTGACGACAATAGAGAGGTCATGGTGGGATGGGAGTCTGGGTGGAGGAAAGACAATAACTTCCGTTTTAGAGATATTAATTTTGAGAAAGCGAGCAGACATTCAGGAGGAGATGGCAGAGAGACAGTCAGATACACGAGAGAGGAGGGTGGAAGAAAGATCAGGAGAAGAGATGTAGAGCTGGATGTCATCAGCATAAATGTGATACTGAAAACCGAAGGAGGAGATGAGAGCACCAAGGGAGGAAGTATAGAGCGAGAAGAGTAACGGGCCGAGAACAGAGCCTTGCGAGACTCCTACAGGGAGAGGGTAGGGGGAGGAGGAATAACCAGACGTGGATACAGAGAAGGAGCGGTTGGCGAGGTATGAGCTGAACCAGGCATGGACAGAACCAGAGAGACCGAGAGAGAGAAGAGTTTGCAGCAGGAGGGGGTGATCCACGGTGTCGAAGGCTGCGGAGAGGTCGAAGAGGATGAGTAGGGAGAAGTGACCCTTGGACTTAGCCAATAGGAGGTCATTAGTAACCTTGGCCAGGGCAGTTTCGGTGGAGTGTTGGGGACGGTATCCGGATTGGAGAGGGTCGAGGAGGGAATGGTCAGAGAGGTGTTTGGCGAGGCGGCTGCAGACAATCCGCTCAAGTAATTTGGAGGCATAGGGTAGTAGTGAGATAGGGCGATAATTAGCAAGAGAGGAGGGGTCCAGATTGGGTTTTTTGAGGATAGGAGAGATAAGAGCGTGTTTAAAAGAGGAGGGGACAACGCCAGAGGAGAGTGATAAGTTGAATAGGTGTGCGAGATAAGAACAGGCACAATTAAACTATAGTCCCCATAAAACTCAATGGGGATTGCGGTCTGGGCAATTTTATCAAGCTGGATCCTTTCATGGCGTCAGCCATTGAACCTTATGGGGAGAACATGACAGAGGAAGGATCTTAGGATCTCTCGCCGGCAGTGTCGCTGTTCTCCCCTGCGCTGATTTCCACAGATGGCGACTGCGCGACCCTTTGTCACACATGTACGCTAACCCATGTACGCTAACCCATGTACGCTAACCCATGTACGCTAACCCATGTACGCTAACCCATGTACGCTAACCCATGTACGCGAACCCAGAGTTTACAGTAGCAAAAAGTGGACTAATGGTCACTTTCTAAACTGCAAGATGGGGCCCCACAGATATGTGCTGTGGGGTAACCTCTTGGCTTGGTACATCAAGATGGTGTTGATTATTCTGGTGCAAAATATTGCTCCATCCGATGGGAGAGGCAGCCCTACACTTGTATTACTCCCAAATACAAAAAGGAGGTTTTGTGCTGCAGGACAAGATATTTAAATAGACTATAAGGGGGTAGCGTATATTTAGGGGGTGTTTCTAGTTTAACAGGTGACCGCAGAGGTTCCTCCCCAACAGACTGATGTTTACAAACACTTAGAGGTGTCAGAATTATCATGCTACACTGACAATGAGACGTCTTTTCCACCATTTAATACAGGAAAGGCTCAACAATGCCAATATAACTGCAACATTAGAATAGATAACACTGACACAAGTCACCGTACTCCAGCAACTTATGAGACTCGAAAATAACTTATTGTTTTAGAAGCATTGTACATGATTAAGGGCGGAGTCTAATAGTGCCAGTGGGTGGGGCTTATGTATTTCCATGGTGGCACAGCCCAAAACTGCCTAATTGTGCATCCAGCGCTCAAATGTATGAGCTGCAAAACCTCATGTGTAAACGTCACAACGCACTGCTGGGATCGTTATAAGGATCACAGAGGCCAAACGTCAGTAAACTTACTACAGGAAGTAATAAACAGGAAAAGCAACGGGTCTTCCTGCGACTGCACTGAAACTCTGCAGTTCAAATAGCTGCACACAGCTCGCCTGAAGCTTGTCTTCCCTCTCAGCGCCATTCAGAGCTGGCCACAGCGGGCGCTCCAGTGCTAAACCAATAAATAGTGACTTGCTCTCCCCGTAACAAGCTGCAGCTTCGGGAGTCTCCTCTGCGGCTGTCTGTCAGCCCATCCAATGGATTGTTCTCCGGAATAGTGCCAGGGGCAAACGCAGGATTTGTAGAGAAGGTTTCCACACCACAACACCAGTGGGCGTGACCAGCATGCATGGGGGCGTGGCTATAATATTAGACAGCGCTTGGCTGCTCTCCAACTCTTCCTATCCCCATAATATACATGGGCAATGCTGCCTGCACTACTGTTAGGTGCACACAGATCTCCCTTTTCAAGCAGAGCCGTGTGAAGTGGGGACAGGGTCCAGCCACCTCAATTATACAGTGCCCCAGGCTTGTAGGGGGATTTCCAGGCACTAGGAAACCCCCTCGGTTTGCCTATGTAGTGCAGATGATAACGCTAATGGAAAGGGGGATTTTATCGTTTGTTTGTCATGCCCGGATATTTAAATATGGATGCTCATGTAGCTAATTAATCCTGTGACGATTACTTTCTCTTGTCTAGCGCAGATGGATATGGTGGCTCAGTCTGACATAGAGGGTTGGATTAATTAGAACTGTGTCCATTAGTCTAATCAGTCTCACAGAAACACTTGTGATACTGTAACAGGGACTTTTTTGTGCACCTGTAAGAAAACCAACCAGCTGTCCCGATTTTAGGGCTTTGTCCCACCAATGGACATATCTGCCAAGTGGTGGAAAAGTTGGGATATATCTTCCGTTCAGCACTGCTCCGTACAGCACCTGCTACTGGTGAGCGTTGTGCGGGTGTTTAAAGGGGACGGCCTAGCACTTAAAAGCACTTGGCACACCCCCAGGAGTGTGGCCACGCCCCATCATAATGTGAGCACGCCCCCAACTGTGACATGCCTACGCCCCCAACTGTGACATGACCACGCCCCCAACTGTGACATGACCACGCCCCCAACTGTGACATGTCCACGCCCCCAACTGTGACATGTCCAAGCCCCCAACTGTGACATGTCCAAGCCCCCAACTGTGACATGTCCAAGCCCCCAACTGTGACATGTCCACGCCCCCAACTGTGACATGTCCAAGCCCCCAACTGTGACATGTCCAAGCCCCCAACTGTGACCTGTCCAAGCCTCCAACTGTGACCTGTCCACGCCCCCAACTGTGACCTGTTCAAGCCCCCAACTGTGACATGTCCAAGCCCCCAACTGTGACATGTCCAAGCCTCCAACTGTGACATGTCCACGCCCCCAACTGTGATATGTCCACGCCCCCAACTGTGACATGTCCACACCCCCAACTGTGACATGTCCACGCCCCCAACTGTGACATGTTCAAGCCCCCAACTGTGACATGTCCACGCCCCCAACTGTGACATGTCCACGCCCCCAACTGTGACATGTCCACGCCCCCAACTGTGATATGTCCACACCTCCGTGACATGTCCACGCCCCCAACTGTGATATGTCCACGCCCCCAACTGTGGCATGTCCAAGCCTCCAACTGTGACATATCCATGCCCCCAACTGTGATATGTCCACGCCTCCAACTGTGACATGTCCACGCCCCCAACTATGACATGTCCAAGCCTCCAACTGTGACATGTCCACGCCCCCAACTATGACATGTCCAAGCCCCCAACTGTGGCATGTCCACGCCCCCTGTCCTAATTCCAGGATCTCAAATGTTGGGATTAATGCCCGCAAGCTATACACAATGGAGACGGCCATTTTGGGGGTGGCACACATTTTCACCAGGAACAACTGACTTCACTGAGGCACTTTTTAATATCACTAGTTATTATTATTATCCTTTATTTATGAGGCACCACAAAGGGTCCGCAGCTCCGTACACAGTCATTAGTTCCTAGTGAATTGTAATGCGTATTGGTACAGCCCACAAAATGTCTGCCTGCTCGATGGGTAGGTGACCGGAACACTCTAAGACTTCGGTGGGCCCTGGTAAACCTCACATTTGGCACACATGGTAAACTAAACAGCCACAAATTGCTTCAGTGATGTCCCAAATTTGTGTGCATTTATAGGCTGCGTTCAAGGATAGTGGCTCCGCCCACAACATGGCCGCCTCTATTATGTGTAGATGATGAGGGCAAATTTGAAAGCTATTGTTTGGTGCAGTTAATCCAGTGTTTAATTTCCAATGATAATTTGGACAATGGTCCCATTGTAATATAATGGGTGATATTGTGCATTTTAGTGGCTCAATAACTCTTCCAATATTACATAAAATGATATGCGGTAGACAGGCACATTCTGTACATCCATTATACACTATGCTAAAATTATAATAAAATTAAATTCACTAAATGTTTCCAATGATCCAATGGCTCAATTATCATCTCTCTAACTGTGGACAATGTCTTAATGGGGTAACTTAATTGATAGAATCCACCTTCTGATTGGCTAATACTTTAAGGTTTCTATGGATATTTGTCACCTATGTTCTGATTGGTTTAATTGGCAACTATTCAGAGTCACAGACATTGGCGGCTGCTTTACGTATCCTCTTTTGTAGGAAATTCATTACAAAAATCCCATTGACCTTGTTTTAAATGTTTCAGTAAGTGGCAACTACATTGCTGGCAGTTGTACCAGTGAATAAAGTGTTGTGAGGGCTACACAGCAGTGTAACCAGCTCTATGTGATTATATTATGGAATTCTATAAAACTAGAGGACACAGAAACAAACTGGCTCCATATTCTAGAACACAAATATCACCTGTCCTCAGGTACTCCAGCACCTGCTAAACTACAGTTCCCACAATGCTCAGCTGGCCGGTGGTTGCCCATCTATCATGCCCCTTAGTGTGTAAATCTCTCACACATCATTTACTGCGACATTTTACAAGGACCCAATAAAATCAGGGTAAAAAAAAACCAGATGTAGCTCCCATTATCTCCACAAGATCATTGTGTGGCCGTCACTTAGCGTTTACTGGAAAAGTACTTTACTTCTGCGCTGAACAATAGACTGTGTGTCAGAGGTCTTGTGCTGAGACTTGTAGTTCCACCACAGCCGGTGCGACACAGATTGTCTAGCTTTCCTGTATGTGGTAGTGAAAGTAACGTACAATCGTCTATAGAGATCAAATTATAAAAGTCCTCTTCACATAAAAACATACCGGGGTCTTTATCAAATTATGATTTAAAACCAGACACTTTTGTCCTACCTCTCTCCTGTTTTTCTTTTGAAATGACTAGAATTGCTGTTGAATCTATCTCTTCTCTCCATTTGCATAGTATACCACTGGTATTAAGTCTGTTCTTCCAGACTTATAAAAACATAACTAAATAAAATGTTACTCGTTTGTAGAATAAACTGCAAGCTCAGCACAGAGTATATCTCGAATCAACATTATTAGATACAGTATTTGTACAGCGTTCCTTATTATCTTATGTATCCTAATAATATATTCTACTCAGTATAACATTGTAGAGCTGCTAAATAAGAAGAGAAAAATCCTTATATCAATGAAATGTGTTCATATTTCTCCTGTCTGGGAGATAAGAAGTTGATCACATATATATTATAATATATAACCACAGGTTCATCAACTTGTTTCTCTCAACTTTGTTAAGATTTTGCTATAATCCAGTCAGTAAATACCCCAATAACACCATGTATTAGATTCTGGATTCCTTCTAAAATTAGACTGAGTCTGGAGTTCCCCTTTATGCTGCAAAGTTCCCCTTTACGCTGCAGAGTGCCCCCTCATTGTGCTGCAGAGTGCCCCCTCATTGTGCTGCAGAGTGCCCCCTCATTGTGCTGCAGAGTGCCCCCTCATTGTCCTGCAGAGTGCCCCCTCATTGTGCTGCAGAGTTCCCCTTTATGCTGCAGAGTTCCCCTTTATTATGCTGCAGAGTGCCCCCTTATTATGCTGCAGAGTTCCCCTTTATGCTGCAGAGTGCCCCCTCATTATGCTGCAGAGTTCCCCTTTACGCTGCAGAGTTCTCCTTTACGCTGCAGAGTGCCCCCTCATTATGCTGCAGAGTGCCCCCTTATTATGCTGCAGAGTTCCCCTTTATGCTGCAGAGTGCCCCCTCATTATGCTGCAGAGTGCCCCCTTATTATGCTGCAGAGTTCCCCTTTATGCTGCAGAGTGCCCCCTCATTATGCTGCAGAGTTCCCCTTTACGCTGCAGAGTTCTCCTTTACGCTGCAGAGTGCCCCCTCATTATGCTGCAGAGTGCCCCCTCATTATGCTGCAGAGTTCCGCTTTACACTGCAGAGTTCCCCTTTATGCTGCAGAGTGCCCCCTCATTGTGCTGCAGAGTTCCCCTTTATGCTGCAGAGTTCCCCTTTACGCTGCAGAGTGCCCCCTCATTGTCAGCTATAGACTCACACAGTCATTTACTTACCAATCTCTCTGACATGTCTGTCTTGTCGTGTTCCGGTAAGTGTTGCTCCAGAGCCAAAACGATGCAATTGGCAATGATGGTGGCGAGAATCATATATTCAAAGGGAGTAAGATTGTTAAGGAAATTAATTTCATGACAGTAATCCTAATTATAGACATACACCAAGAGCACACAGTCATTGTAACCACAGAGCCTGCTAATGTCACTATGAGGGACAACATAAACTTATCTAAAGTCTTGGTAGAAAATATCAACAATGCAAACTTTGTATCACAGCGCATCAATTGTCACATTCAATCATTTCATATATAATATGTAAAGGGAAACTATAGCTAATGTATATTTTTGAACATTTGGGGCAAAATTAATTATAAGTGAATATTGTGATGTAATCTATATATATTAGTTACATTTACAAAGTTATGACTATATACACATCTATATCTATAATATATATATATATATATATATATATACACACACACACACACACACACACACACCATACCTACCCACATTTATTTTCTAGTTAAATTATAATATTCTAGTTAGATTGAAAAGATTCCAGTTAGATAGAACTATTGTACAGAGCAGATGACATTAGATTGTCTCACTACATTTTGATAATGACATCATTTAAACTTCCCTGATAAAGAGGAATTGTCAAATTCAATTAAATGGACTTTACACCTTTGAGCGAGGGAGTATACAAGGTACTTAGCAACCAACAGCTAATGAACTTGTCCCACACATATATGAATTGCCCCCAAGCTGAACTTTGTTATTGGGATATTCTTAAAAAGATTCTGGCTAAATGGAATATGATGAAAGTTTGCTTAATGTATTTAGGCTACTTTTATAACTTTTACCTCCATCCCAAGTAGGAATTGTTGCACAAAATATTTACTTGTACTGAGACCTTATATCAGTCAGAAAAGACTTATGTACAATGTGCTTGAAATGTAACAGAAAAGGATTGTGAAAGTTTGGATGAGGAGCTGAGAATAAAGGGTTTTGTAGACCAGAAACACAACCTTGTGTCTGGGTGTCTGTGGCACTATGAGAAGATACAACTGTGTCACACATGATAGACACATATACATGGCTGCAATAGTGGATGGTTCGGGTGTTTGCAGGTTTGTATTCTGACTCAACACTTACACAATATTACATGTGTGTATATTACACCACCAACGTGCTGGGTGCAGAATGGTATCACAGTGTGTAACATTGTAATGAGATGGGACGAGCTGAGATGTTATTTCGGTGGTTTCCCCCTCACGTATCCGAGCACCTGACAAATGCGACATAAATGTTACTACACGAAGCTGCTGGTTACATTGTATCCAGCCATAGTGGGAGGATGCGGGGTAGTGACAGGACTGGGGCTGTGTTATCTGCAAATAGAGCCCAGATCAGCACCATGGACAGCGAGGGGTCCGCTGTGCCGGCAACACCCCACCCCCAGCACCACACACACACAAAATACACAGCATGCACTAAACACACACACACACACAAAATACACAGCATGCACTAAACATACACACACACACACACACACACAATACACAGCATGCACTAAACATACACACACACACACACACACACAATACACAGCATGCACTAAACATACACACACACACACACACACACACACACAAAATACACAGCATGCACTAAACATACACACACACACACACACACAAAATACACAGCATGCACTAAACATACACACACAAAATACACAGCATGCACTAAACACACACAAAATACACAGCATGCACTAAACATACACACACACAAAATACACAGCATGCACTAAACATACATACATACACACACACACACACACACACACAAAATACACAGCATGCACTAAACACACACACACACAAAATACACAGCATGCACTAAACATACACACACACACACACAAAATACACAGCATGCACTAAACACACACACACACACAAAATACACAGCATGCACTAAACACAAACACTATGCACCCAACACACACACCATGCACTCAACACCACACACAAAATCCACACCACGCATTCAACACACAACATACACACACAAAAACCACACCAGGCATTCAATACACAACGTACACATACCATGCATTCAACACACAACATAAACAAAACACACAGCAAGCATTCAGCATACACATATAGCATATAAACGACACACACATACACAATGCACACTCCACACACACGAACACCAGGCACACACACTAAACACACATTTGTCATTCACTGGTGAATCCATTAATTATTAATGCCTGGGTGGATCTGTGTTGGGGGTGCACGGGCCCCATGGGTCAGGTAGTTGTCTCCTCTCCACAGTCACCTACTGGCCTGTCCTTATTCCTCCCCCCTCGCTGTGTGTCACAGAGCTTACACTCTTCAGCACGAGGTCTCCTGGTTAATGGCCCCGGCACATAAATATGATTATTAAATAAAAGGATCCCTAGGAGGTAAATGCATTACAGAGAGGGGGTGTAGACCCGACATGAATGGTAACAGAGGGGTTGCTAGGTTTCTGAGGCCCTGACGGCTGATACTAAGGAATCAATAGGTGATTTCATAACAACGGATGCTCAGGGCTAATCTCAGTATCACACCCAAAGACTTCTGCTGAACAGAGGGGTGCAGGGGGCCCAGCCCACCACAAGAAGTATCCAACAGCCTGGCATGGAACCAGTATCCGACCATACAGGACCCCCCTCCCCAATTCCGCTACAATCCCCCCCTTCCTCCAAGGGTGCTACCTGGGGATCCTCTTCCTAATCTTACACAGTGAGGGGTCTACTGATGGCCACTCTGTGACACCTACATCTGGACCAACATGTCCTTTAACCCATCCATTGCCAGAAAGGCCGGTAATGGCCCCATGCATGCTCCACTGCAGGCCTTCATTGGCCACCAAACAGTTCTATTCAGTCCTTTACCCCCCGGTGCAATGACATAAATACAAAACACTGTATGGAACGGACCAGCCACCACCGTGCAGGTCACCTGGACACACAACACATCACACATGTACCACCGAGGTGAAGGATATGGCCACTCAGTGATTCTTTTGGCATATTTGCGTATGATATTGTCCTCACTAAAGATGAACAGAGATCTGTTAACGGTGAAGCAGTTCTGTCTGACGGGGATGGGGTTGTACAGAGCCATGGTCCTCGCCCTTTGTGCCATGGACTGCTTATACATCCTTTGGCCGGGTTGGGGGCCACCTTGCCGGCTGCTCCCTCTTCCAGCTCCCCCAGGCACTCCAGTTCCATAGCGGGTGGGCAGGTCATCTCCAAACCGGGCCATTCTAGAAATACACAGGGGCGAGCGTTAAAATCCAAACTGCCAGCCAAGGTTGGGGGCTGTAGACACATCCCCATGCACAGCACCCCTCACACTTTGCCTCCTTTCATGAGAGGTGACCACTGCTGGGCAGACAGACTTCCCCCAGAGAAGTGAGAGCCACACAGAGCGCACCCAGCTGGAATCCTGGATCAAAGCTCCTCTTCTCAATTACCCTTCAAAACAGTAAAAGGCTGCAAAAAATATGCAAGAAATAAATAAATCACAGCGGTAGGGAAGAGAGAGTTTGGTGTGGAGAGTCCTTGCCAGGCTCCTGCCTTGCTCATGTGCTGGCTGATGCGCCTCTGTCCAGGGGGAATGCCCTCCCTGCTACAACGATTGCTTCCAGCGCAGGGAACGGAGCTGGTCCCTGCACAGACACTTAGTTACCAGATGAACACAGTAAACCAGTTTGTGAACCTCAGCCCCTATAAGAGGCAAGGCATGTGACCACAGACAGCCAATGGGAATGGGAACTCCACCTAATCCAACAACCCCTGGAATAAGCAAAATATTCTTCTCTAGGCACACTCTGCAGCCCTCCTCCTCAAGAAAAACCCAAAATCAAAGGGGAATTCGTGTACCTCTTACAGAGCACCAATCCCCCAACTCAATGCAAATGATGCAGCCGTGATTTTTGTTCTTTACCAAATGCAAAGGAATAACTGCACTGAGGAAGGGATGGGAAGGGTTAATCTATCCTCCCTCCCCCTCCTTTTGCCTGTAGACACAGAAATCTCAAGCACTAGGGTGCTGGTCATGGAGGAAGCTAATTCACTTGATGGGCTTACTGATTAATCATTGTCACTCCTGTGTCCTCCTATATAAACTCCTCAGCTTGGGATCCTGGGGTCCTACCAAGGTTTGAAGTGATGGGCGAGTTGGGTGAGGATGAGCTATTAATGGAACCCTAAGAAACAACCAGGGTGGAGCCTGCGCTCTGCTGGGAGCTGTCCATCTCCTCAAAGCTCCTGAAATGTGTCAGCTCGGTAGCAAAATAATGAAAAAAAATATATATATCGACGCCCCAAGAAGAAGTGGTCATTAATGTCAGCGCAAAGCCTGCTCCGGGAGACGCCTGGGGTGGGTTTTATATTCATAGAGCTGGATAATAAACACGAAGCCAGGCTGGATCTGCAATTAGCACAGGATCTCACAGACTGGAGATAGCAATTTGTGGCTCTGTTGTGACAGATCGGAATTAAGGGGTGAGGAGATAGTTGAATGTTAATTTGGTTTTGCTATGCAATCCGTGACAAAATAACCCAGCACTGTGCATGAAGGGAACAAAATCTGCACTATACAAAGCAGTGTGTGAGTCTGTACAGGCTGCTTGTTAAGTAATAAGAGTGACAAAGATAACAGTTTGCTTTTGGCAAACAATGGGATTAGATACTTCCTGATGAGTCTCAGTAACCTTTACCTGAGCTTCACCTGACCCACAGAGACATATTTCTCGTTTTGTCAAAACATTCTTCACAACCCAACCACTGTCCAAACCAATGTGAGACCAACCAGCCCCTGTACTGCCCAGCTGAAGTGTTCCTGCTAATATCCCCAAATATAGCCCCCACTAGACTGAATCATACCAATCTGATCTACCAAACTACCTCTATACACCCCCTGACCACACCAATACAGCCCCATCTACACTCACTGTGCCCACACCAACCTGAGTGCCCCAAATACAGCCCCCACTACTCTGTGCCCACACCAACCTGAGTGCCCCAAATACAGCCCCTCTACATGCTCTCTGTGCCCACACCAACCTGAGTGCCCCAAATACAGCCCCCACTACTCTGTGCCCACACCAACCTGAGTGCCCCAAATACAGCCCTCACTACCTCTCTGTGCCCACACCAGTCTCAGTGCCCCAAATACAGCCCCTCTACATGCTCTTTGTGCCCACACCAACCTGAGTGCCCCAAATACAGCCCTCACTACCTCTCTGTGCCCACACCAACCTGAGTGCCCCAAATACAGCCCCCACTACCTCTCTGTGCCCACACCAACCTGAGTGCCCCAAATACAGCCCTCACTACCTCTCTGTGCCCACACCAACCTGAGTGCCCCAAATACAGCCCTCACTACCTCTCTGTGCCCACACCAACCTGAGTGCCCCAAATACAGCCCTCACTACCTCTCTGTGCCCACACCAACCTGAGTGCCCCAAATACAGCCCTCACTACCTCTCTGTGCCCACACCAACCTGAGTGCCCCAAATACAGCCCGCACTACACTCTCTGTGCCCACACCAACCTGAGTGCCCCAAATACAGCGCCCACTACACTCTCTGTGCCCACACCAACCTGAGTGCCCCAAATACAGCCCCCACTACACTCTCTATGCCAACACCAACCTGAGTGCCCCAAATACAGCGCCCACTACCATCTCTGTGCCTACACCAACTTGAGTGCCCCAAATACAGCCCCCACTACACTCTCTATGCCAACACCAACCTGAGTGCCCCAAATACAGCCCCCACTACCCTCTCTGTGCCCACACCAACCTGAGTGCCCCAAATACAGCCCCCTCTACACTCTCTGTGCCCACACCAACCTGAGTGCCCCAAATACAGCCCCCCTACACTCTCTGTGCCCACACCAACCTGAGTGCCCCAAATACAGCCCCCACTACACTCTCTGTGCCCACACCAGTCTGAGTACCCCAAATACAGCCCCCACTACACTCTCTGTGCCCACACCAACCTGAGTGCCCCAAATACAGCCCCCACTACACTCTCTGTGCCCACACCAACCTGAGTGCCCCAAATACAGCCCTCACTACACTCTCTGTGCCCACACCAGTCTGAGTACCCCAAATACAGCCCCCACTACACTCTGTGCCCACACCAGCCTGAGTATCCCAAATACAGCCCCCCCTACACTCTGTGCCCACACCAGTCTGAGTACCCCAAATACAGCCCCCACTACACTCTCTGTGCCCACACCAACCTGAGTGCCCCAAATACAGCCCCCCTACACTCTCTGTGCCCACACCAGTCTGAGTATCCCAAATACAGCCCCCCCTACACTCTGTGCCCACACCAGTCTGAGTACCCCAAATACAGCCCCCACTACACTCTCTGTGCCCACACCAACCTGAGTGCCCCAAATACAGCCCCCACTACACTCTCTGTGCCCACACCAGCCTGAGTACCCCAAATACAGCCCCCTCTACACTCTGTGCCCACACCAACCTGAGTGCCCCAAATACAGCCCCCACTACACTGTCTGTGCCCACACCAGTCTGAGTATCCCAAATACAGCCCCCCCCTACACTCTGTGCCCACACCAGCCTGAGTACCCCAAATACAGCCCCCTCTACACTCACTGTGCCCACACCAACCTGAGTGCCCCAAATACAGCCCCCACTACACTCTCTGTGCCCACACCAGCCTGAGTACCCCAAATACAGCCCCCTCTACACTCTGTGCCCACACCAACCTGAGTGCCCCAAATACAGCCCCCACTACACTCTGTGCCCACACCAGTCTGAGTACCCCAAATACAGCCCCCACTACACTCTCTGTGCCCACACCAACCTGAGTGCCCCAAATACAGCCCCCTCTACACTCTGTGCCCACACCAGTCTGAGTACCCCAAATACAGCCCCCACTACACTCTCTGTGCCCACACCAGTCTGAGTACCCCAAATACAGCCCCCACTACACTCTGTGCCCACACCAACCTGAGTGCCCCAAATACAGCCCCCACTACACTCTGTGCCCACACCAGTCTGAGTACCCCAAATACAGCCCCCACTACACTCTGTGCCCACACCAGTCTGAGTACCCCAAATACAGCCCCCACTACCATCTCTGTGCCTAAACCAACTTGAGTGCCCCAAATACAGCCCCCACTACACTCTCTATGCCAACACCAACCTGAGTGCCCCAAATACAGCCCCCCTACACTCTCTGTGCCCACACCAACCTGAGTGCCCCAAATACAGCCCCCCTACACTCTCTGTGCCCACACCAGTCTGACTATCCCAAATACAGCCCCCGCTACACTCTGTGCCCACACCAGTCTGAGTACCCCAAATACAGCCCCCACTACACTCTGTGCCCACACCAACCCGAGTGCCCCAAATACAGCCCCCACTACACTCTCTGTGCCCACACCAGCCTGAGTACCCCAAATACAGCCCCCTCTACACTCACTGTGCCCACACCAACCTGAGTACCCCAAATACAGCCCCACTACACTCTGTGCCCACACCAGTCTGAGTACCCCAAATACAGCCCCCTCTACACTCTCTGTGCCCACACCAGCCTGAGTACCCCAAATACAGCCCCCTCTACACTCTCTGTGCCTACACCAGTCTGAGTACCCCAAATACAGCCCCCACTACTCTGTGCCCACACTAACCTGAGTGCCCCAAATACAGCCCCCTCTACACTCTCTGTGCCCACACCAACCTGAGTGCCCCAAATACAGCCCCCTCTACACTCTCTGTGCCCACACCAGCCTGAGTACCCCAAATACAGCCCCCTCTACACTCTCTGTGCCCACACCAGCCTGAGTACCCCAAATACAGCCCCCACTACACTCTCTGTGCCCACACCAGCCTGAGTACCCCAAATACAACACCAAAGTCTTTTCCTATGATCACTGTTTTATTTTGATTTCTTTCATTCTCATCAGCTCCTAAAATGTTTCCATATTTATCCCAGAATGTTAATTAATAATAATTCCATCTTTACTGGAGTCTCTGTGAGTAACTGACTCAAAGCCTAAGGGTCAGTTTTGGTAATTAAACACCCTGTCTGGCTCCTTCACTCATTAGATACACTTGGCCTTTTTTGAATATTTTCAATATCGCCTGTCGCTGCTCCAGGGCGCGCCAAAGACGTCGTCTGAGGCCGAAACCCGCGTCAGGAGGATTTAAAATTTCTAACATGTTTCTACCTGTTTATTCCGTCCTATTATTTTCTGTTGTTGTAAATGTATCATAAAATGCTGCTATTCTACACACTATTATAGCAACCAAAATTCCTGGACTCCTTTGTCTGAAGTATTTTATGTGTAGTGGTCATTTCATGGAAATACAGTGACAACCGTTTTTGACAGTGTTCCAAATATTTATTATAATATTCCATATAGAATTTATACCACTTACGATAGCTATGAACATATCATTCTCCCTATCTTACAGGGTAGACAAATTCTCCAATATATATTTACTGTAAGACTGCACTCACTCCGTCCCTCCCCCCAGCCAAATATCTTAAACTCATTAAGTGCCCCTAAGGATTTTGGTTGATAATACAAGATGCATTGAATGCCATTAACACTAGGCCATTCTCATCGTCTCTGTGTTGCAGATATACAAATGATAGAACATTCGCTGCTACAGGCTGTCTCCTTTACAAATGTATCGCTGGATTTGGTTGCTGTGTCTGTCAATCTGTGCTAACACCCTGTGATACTACTCTGTGTTAATAGTCTGGTGTTGGCTGTGAGGCTCGATAGGTTTCTAGAAGAGAATGACAAAAATGAGTGTAAGCTCTAATATCGGACGGTGTTGTACACCTGTACAGACATATTATACAGAAACATTACTGATTGAGAAACTGGACCCATAAATGTTACACACATATAGCTTGTTACAATTGTCTTCATTTTTTAAATGTTCTAATTCTCTGATTGGCTAAATGTTGGTCTATTCCTGCGAAGGTTCTAATGCTCTGATTGGCTACAAGTTGGTCTATTTCTGCGAAGGTTCTAATGCTCTGATTGGCTACAGGTTGGTCTATTCCTTCGATGATTCTAATACTCTGATTGGATAAATGTTGGTCTAGTCTCTGTAGGGCTCTGACTGGCTACTGATTAGCCTGCTCTGAGACTGTTCTAACGCTCTGATTGGCTACAGGTTAGTCAAGTCTATCGAATGTTCTATTTGACTATATGTGTAATTAGTATAAAGTAGCAATGCAGAATGGAGGATTAATCTTAATGTAATGACAACAACAACAGAGGAAGGGGTCTAGTAGTAATTGTTTCAGGAGATATTAAGGTCAGTGAGAAAATGCCAGTAGGAAACTTGGCTGTACAGGAAGAGTATTAGTACCAGGAAGAGGGAGTGTTATATTGATATTCAACTGGTCACTGGTGAGACCTCACCCCGAGTTCTGAGTACAGTACTACAGACCCCATCTCCAAATTAGACATTTATAAAAATAGAAATATTCAGAGAAGGACAACTAGAATCAAGTGTTGGCTGCATCATCAGAGCAGAACTTGAAGCAGGGACTGTTCTATGTGACTCCTGAGTAACTGGACCGATGCAATCACCGGTGACCAATCTTCTGCATGTGTGGTCAGTGTGCGTGGGGAGCACTGTACCATGTGTGTGGCATTACATGCTAATGACACTTGACTAAAATGTATCTATATAATATTCTTTATTGAAGTAAACAGTCATGGGCAAAAGTTTTGAGAATGACACAAATATTATTTTTCACAAAGTCTGCTCTCTTAGTTATTATGATGGCAATTTGCATATACTCCAGAATGTCATGAAGAGTGATCAGATGAATTGCAATTAATTTCAAAGTCCCTCTTTGCCATGACAATGGACTTTATCCGAAAAACAACATGTACACTGCATTTCAGCCATGCCACAAAAGGACCAGCTGACATCAGGTCGGTGATTCTCTCATTAACACAGATGAGAGTGTTGACGAGGACAAGGCTGGAGATCACTCTGTCATGCTGATTGAGTCAGAATAACAGACTTGAAGCTTTAAAATGAGGATGGTTCTTGAAATCATTGTTGTTTCTCTGTTAACCATGGTTATCTGCAAGGAAACACGTGCAGTTATCATTGCTTTGCACAAAAAGGGCTTCACAGGCAAGGATATTGCTGCTAGTAAGATTCCATCTAAATCAACCATTTATTAGATAATCAAGAACTTTGAGGAGAGAGGTTCAATAGTTGTGAAGAAGGCTTCAGGGCACCCAGGAATGTCCAGCAAGCGCCAGGACCGTCTCCTAAGTTGATTCAGCTGCGGGATCGGGGCACCGCCAGTGCAGAGCTTGCTCAGGAATGGCAGCAGGCAGGTGTGAGTGCATCTGCACGCACAGTGAGGAGAAGACTTTTGGAGGATGGCCTGGTGTCAAGAACGCCAGCAAAGAAGCCACTTCTCTCCAGGAAAAACATCAGGGACAGACTGATATTCTGCAAAAGGTACAGGAATTGGGCTGCTGAGGACTGGGGTAAAGTAATTTTCTCCGATGAATCCCCTTTCAGATTGTTTGGGGCATCTGGAGAAACGCTTGTCCGGAGAAGGAAAGGTGAGCGCTACCATCAGTCCTGTGTCATGCCAACAGTAATGCATCCTGAGACCATTCATATGTGGGGCAGCTTCTCAGCCAAGGGAGGGGGCTCACTCACAATTTTGCCTAAGAGCACAACCATGAATAAAGAATGGTACCAACACATCCTCCAAGAGCAACTTCTCCCAACCATCCAAGAACAGTTTGGTGATAAACAATGCCTTTTCCAGCATTATGGAGCACCTTGCCAGGCAAAAGTGATAACTAAGTGGCTCAGGGATCAAAACATCAAAATTTTGGGTCCATGGCCGGGAAACTCCCCAGATCTTAATCCCATTGAGAACTTGTGGTCAATCCTCAAGAGGCGGGTGGACAAACAAAAACCCACAAATTCTGACAAACTCCAAACAATGATTAGACAAGAATGGGCGGCCATCAGTCAGTATGTGGCCCAGAAGTTGATTGACAGCATGCCAGGGCGAATTGCAGAGGTCTTCAAAAAGAAGGATCAACACTGCAAATATTGACTCTTTGCATAAACTTAATGAAATTGTCAATAAAATCTTTTGATACTTATGAAATGCTTGTAATTATACTTCAGTATAACATAGCAACATCTGACAAAAAGGTCTAAAAACACCGAAGCAGCAAACTATGTGAAAACCAATACTTCATCATCATCATCATCATCATCATCATTTATTTATATAGCGCCAACATATTCCGTAGCGCTTTACAATTGGGGACAAACGTAATAAACTAATAAACAAACTGGGTAAAACAGACAAAGAGGTGAGAAGGCCCTGCTCGCAAGCTTACAATCTATGGGACAATGGGAGATTGACACATGAGGTTAAGTATACATTTTGCATCTTGGCCCAGCCAGACTGCAAAAGTAGGGTGACTCATAAGCTAAATGATCCTGTCACACAACAATGTTGGTCCGGGGGTAGTTGTCTTGTGTGAAATTGTGTAACAGGCTAAAGGTAGTGAGGTTAAGATGGTGGCTGAGGAATATTATAAGCTTGTCTGAATAGGTAGGTTTTCAGAGAACGCTTGAAAGTTTGTAGAACAGAGGAGAGTCTTATTGTGCGAGGGAGAGAGTTCCATAGAGTGGGTGCAGCCCGAAAAAAGTCCTGTAACCGGGAATGGGAGGATGTAATGAGGGTGGATGAGAGACGCAGATCTTTTGCAGAACGGAGTTGCCGAGTTGGGAGATATTTTGAGACAAGAGAGGAGATGTATGTTGGTGCAGCTTTGTTGATGGCCTTGTAGGTTAGTAAAAGTATTTTATATTGGATTCGGTAGAAGACAGGCAGCCAGTGTAGAGACATACAGAGTGATTCAACAGAGGAATAGCTATTTGCAAGGAAAATCAGTCTTGCCGAAGCATGCAAAATAGATTTTAGGGGTTTGAGTCTGTTTTTGGGAAGACCAGTAAGGAGGGAATTGCAATAGTCAATGCGGGAGATGATTAGTGCATGAATTAAGGTTTTAGCAGTGTCTTGTGTGAGATATGTGCGGATTCTGGAAATGTTCTTTAGATGTATGTAACATGATTTAGATATAGAGTCAATGTGGGGAACAAAGGATAGGCGTGAATCAAGGATTACACCTAGGCAGCGAGCTTGTGGGGTGGGATTTATGGTCATGTTATCAACAGAGATAGAAATGTCAGGTATGCTCTTGTTGGCGGGTGGGAATATTATTAACTCTGTTTTAGAAAGATTAAGTTTGAGTTGACGAGAGGACATCCAAGATGAAATGGCAGAAAGACAGTCAGTTACACGGGACAACACAGATGTCGAGATATCAGGAGAGGATAGATAGATTTGGGTATCATCCGCATAGAGATGATACTGAAAGCCAAAGGAACTTATTAGATTTCCAAGAGAAGCGGTATAGATAGAGAACAGCAGAGGACCTAGCACCGAGCCTTGTGGTACTCCAACTGATAGGGGAAGCGGAGCAGAGGTGGCTCCAGAGAAATTAACAGTGAAAGAGCGATTAGAGAGGTAAGATGAGAACCAGGATAGAACTGTGTCTTGAAGACCTAGGGATTGCAGCGTTTGTATGAGAAGAGAGTGGTCAACGGTGTCAAATGCAGCCGAGAGATCAAGGAGAATTAGGAGAGAGTAATGGCGTTCAGTCTTAGCAGTGATCAGATCATTAACAACCTTGGTCAGCGCAGTCTCTGTGGAGTGTTGAGAACGAAAGCCAGACTGAAGAGGATCCAACAGGTTGTTTGCGGAAAGAAAGCGTGTGAGGCGAGTGTAGGCAAGTCTCTCTAGAAGCTTGGAGGGGCAAGGGAGCTGAGAGATGGGACGGTAATTTGAGAGAGAGTTTGGGTCGGAGTTTTGTTTTTTTAGAATAGGAGTAATCACTGCATGCTTATATAGTGATGGAAAGATGCCAGTAGAGAGTGAGAGATTACAGATTTGAGTTAGAGGTGAAATGAGCACAGAAGACAGGGATCTACCAATTTGCGAGGGAATAGGATCAAGAGGACAGGAGGTAGAGTAGGAAGATAAGAAGAGCGTAGAAATTTCCTCTTCATTTGTGGGGTCAAATGAAGAAAGGGTGTCAGAGGGTAGTGGGAAGGAAATGAGCTGATGGCTTGTTGAGGAAGAGGATACCATTTCTAGTCTGATCTTGTCAATCTTGTCCTTGAAGTAGGAAGCAAGATCCTGAGCACTGATAGTAGATGGAGGGTTCGGGGTGGGAGGATTGAGAAGATGATTAAATGTATTGAAAAGGCGTTTGGGGTTAGAAGCCTGAGCATAGATAAGAGATTGAAAGTATGTTTGCAGTGTCTAGAGCATTTCGATAGGAGTGGTAGACAGAAGTATATGTGAAGAAGTCATTAGAGCTTCGAGATTTACGCCAGTGACGTTCTGCTTTACGGGACAGTTTTTGAAGATTTCGTGTTGCTTTGGTGTGCCACGGTTGACATCGAAGTCGACGTGTAGTATGAAGTGTCGCTGGAGCCACTTGATCAAGGGCCGTTGCTAAGGTTAGGTGAAAATGAGGTACTGCCATCTCAGGGGATGAGAATGTAGAGATAGGGGAGAGAAGGTGTTGGAGAGAGGTGGAAAATTGTTGAAGATTAATAGAATTAAGATTTCTACGAGTATGAGGAGGCTTGGTTGAGTTAGACAGAGAGGTTAGAGCAGTGGGGGTGAGAGTGTAGCTGATAAGGTGATGATCCGAGAGGGGGAAGGGTGTATTAATAAAATTAGAAACTGAGCATAGTCTAGAGAAAACAAGATCAAGGCAGTGGCCATCCTTATGAGTAGATGATTCAATCCACTGGGAGAGGTCAAGTGAGGATGTTAGAGAGAGTAGTTTGGAAGCAGCTTTGGAAGGTGGGTTATCAATGGGGATGTTGAAGTCACCCATGATGATGGTGGGGATGTCTGAAGATAAGAAGTGAGGGAGCCATGCAGAGAAATCCTCAATAAATTGTTGGTGTGCTCCAGGGGGACGATAGATCACCGCAACACGTAGGGAGAATGGATTAAAAATGCGAATAGCATGTACTTCAAAAGATGTGAACGTGAGTGATGGGACATTTGGTAGAACTGTGTATGTGCACTGTGGGGAGAGAAGTAGTCCAACCCCACCTCCTTGTCTGCCTTCAGGTCTGGAGGTGTGGGTGAGATGGAGACCACCATGTGAAAGTGCTGCAGGTGAGGCAGTGTCTGATTGCATGAGCCATGTTTCTGTTATTGCCAGAAGGTTGAGGTTTTTTGAGAGGAAGAGATCATGAACGGAGGTAAGTTTGTTACAAACAGAGCGTGCATTCCAAAGGGCACATTTAAAGGACTTGGGAAGAGAGGGGAGACAGGTGATGTGTTTGAGGTTTGCTATAGAACGGTAGTGTTCTGATGTATGTGTGTGTGAGGAGTGTGGGGGACCTGGATTAGGTGATATATCACCAGCTAATAGAAGCAGAGTGAGCGAAAGATAGGCAAGGGGATTGTAAGATGTGTGGCCTTTTATTTTCTGGCGACAGGTGGAGGCTGTACTTGTTAGAGATAATAAATAGGACAACAGTTCATGGGTGTTAAATAGAGGTGAGTGGAGTAATGTAGGTGCAATATGAACAAATTTGTGTGTTGGTGGAGGGGTGAAAGATGACACAGTCCTAAAGATCATGCCATGAAATGAGACTAAGAAAAGCAATTTGTGAAACATTGTGATAAAAGGGGTAAAAGCAAAAAGCAAGGGTATTTTAAGAATTACCTATTAGCAGTATTCCATATAAATAGACAAGTAGTGCTGAAATAGGCTGTGGCAGATGTTGCTTATTGCTGGGAGTAAAAGCAAGTCAAATGTAGTCCAATGTTTGTCCAACTGTGTTGTCTAACTGTGCATTTTCGTCCACTTTGTGAGAAAATCCCACTTAGTGTAGAAATCACACACGTCTAACCCCACATACGTCTCCCCAATACTTGTGTCATTCTCCAACACTCTTGGCCATGTTTGTATGCTGCGCCTCAGCAATCTGTTCCTATGTATCTTGTATCTAAACTAACCAAAGGTCAAGATGATCTACTCAGGACACAAAGTTCTGCTCCTGTTTCCCCCCATTTCTTAACACCAACAATTTAATGCAGCCCAAATTAGTGTTATTTCAAGACAGGTGTTTAAACATCTGATCCGCCACTACTGGCGGGGACATGAACTATATAGGTGCTAATGCCCGTCTCATGAGAGTAGCAGCGCAGCAACCAGGGTGGTATTGGTACGTGCCAGGCCCAGGGGTCCAGCTGCAGCCGCTATAGGTTATATGGGATCAGGGCTGCTGGTTCCCCCCTCCCCCAAGTACAGCTATAGGAAGCTTCCTAAATCAGGGGGCGCAGCGACACAGTGACAACAGCACCCGCACGGATTCCTATATCAGCGACACAGGTCGTACTAAAAATGGGAGTAAAAGCGGGATAAAGATGAGATAAAAAAGAGGGACAAGAAACAAGATGGGATATATAAGAGACACATGCAATAGTGGAGACAGGAATTGAGGGCAGGGAAGTGGGGGTATAGAATAGAGATTGGGGGGAGCAGAATTTTTATTAATGAGGGAGTGATGTCAGGGGGGCTCCAGCTCAATTGTACGTTGGGGCCCAGGGGGTTCAGTGTGGGCTAGGTGCAAGAAAGCATTTAGAGAGGCCTTACCTGTATAACTGGGGGCCACAAAGGGGCCGCAGAACATTTTACCTGTCCACGGAAGCACCGTATAACTGGCACCGACCAGACCTGCTTTATACAGGAACGTGGTAGGTGCTGGATGGAGCTACAATTTGTCACCACGTTTGAATCATGCACATTTCATTTGCTAAAAAATATCATTTAAAACGGCAATGCCTCTGTATGTGCACCTTCTGATCGCTTGGACTTCATTAGCAAACCTCCAGGTTGACCGATGACCTCATACATAATACACCAGTGTTTCCCAAACCCAGTCCTCAGGGCTCCCCAACAGGGCAGGTTTTCTGGATCACATGTGACATAATTAGGACCACCTGTGGATGTGTTACAATGTGTCAGTCAGTAATGAATACACCTGTGCTCCAGCAAGGAGATATGGAAAACCTGCACTGTTGGGGAGCCCTGAGGACTGGGTTTGGGAAACCCTGTAATACACGATAGAGGTAATCAGCCAACAGATCAATTCTAAATTGATTGGTTCGAAATTTGGTACTTTAGATTGATTGCAGGCATGGTTCAATGATCAACCAATTTGGTTAAAAATGTCCAAATCTACACATGTGTATCAATAGAAACCTTTTATATATTTATATTATATATATATATATATATATATATATATATATATATATATATATAAAGATTAACCAACCCCCTGTTTCTGGTGGCATAAACTGCTAAATTCAATTAAATTAAGTTTTACACCTTATATGTGAAAATCATATTTAACAAAGGTTTTCCTCTAAATAACTCACTTTCAGCTTTAGAAATTTGGGAGATATTTTTTAGAAATGCCCATTGAAATGTCCCATTCAGAGAGAAGGATATTCACCCACCTGTGTTTAAGCACAGAAATGTGAATAGCTCATTTTTTAAGCAGCTCTTGGAAGCTGCAGTCCCTGAATCCCCCTCCCCCCCCGACTTGTCAGGAAGAAATCAAATAAGATGGTAAGAGGAAATCAGGATCAGTCTGGGCAAACCCTCCTAATTCACAATGTACTTCAGCCCGCAGCCCCTCCCCGGGGGTGAACTCACACACATTAACCCCCCCACTGCCAGGCAGAGCTCTGCTCATACAACTCGCACCATCCATTCTGAGCCACTCAGTAAGTGCGAGGGGGATATATAGGGATGTGTGAGAGCTGGAATACAGTCTGCACCATGTATATCTTCCAGCATGACCCAGGACACAGTGTACTGCTCCCGTTCTCCCATATATACAGTATATATATATATATTTTATATTTTATGGTCCAAACTTTAGTATAATGATTTGCATTAGATTGTATGCTTTTTAGTTTATATGATTACATGACCTTAGGGATTTTATTGTTGTATATTTCTGGTTATCCTGTTCTATATATATTTTGTATATTAATGCATTCATACTATTGTTAGGTTAACCTTTTAACCTTATATCTGTAGGGAGTTATTATGGTTGTATATTTATGGTATTTATAACACTTGTTTTCATTGCCCAAATTCTCTAGTACTATTCCGTTTTTTGGAGTTAATATGGCTAGATTACTAGTGGTTGAGTCAATCTCCCATATGGGATTATAATAGTGTTTGTATTTTAAAAAGCACAAAGCAAATTCTCTATTCCGTTTTTTGTTTACCAGTGTGTCTGTTAATAAAGTTATTCTCGCGCTTGCGCGATACACATTGGTTCTGCGCATGCGCCAATATGGCGCGTCCACCCGTTTAAAAGCCGGTGCTTTTGACTGATACAGTCATGGTGTATCTGCTCCTGAGGAAGTCCCATGGTGTTGGGACGAAACGCGTTGAGCTACTGTTAATCTATTGGCATCATTTCTGTACCTCATGTGAGTTTATACTGCTTTTTTATTAAAGTGTTATTTTTTACTCTGACATGGCAATTTTGTGTTTGTCTGTCCGCCTATGATATTGGCCTGATCGATTATACCATGATGGACTGTTGACCCTGAGCACACATACGCTACTTGTATAACAGGATTTCTGGTACGCAGATTTTTTGTTTTTATTTGGAGGTGTATACCTAATATCAAGCCATTTTGGTTGTTGGGCTTCCACTATTGATATTGGTGGAGGATTTATCACAATTGGTGTTTCATAACACAACTATACTACACTATATGTGCTTTTTTATCCACATTGTCATCATCCTGTGGGTGAGGGGGAGGTACTACCTCTGAAGAGGAACTCCTACCATACCACTTGATCCTGGAATCCTTACGGTACGCAGTTTATTACATCGTCCCCATTTCTATCTGATATTACACATTGGGCGCCCTACTTGTTTTCTCTATCAATATATATATATATAAACTGGCACAGGCCATTGTGCACCAGGTGACCCAGGACAGGAGTTATGTGAAGCTCTGGTATTCTCTATACATATTACAGGGTTAGGCCCTGCACCAGGCATCTTTGGTTAATAGTCACAGACACGGTGTCATCCTTACTTTTAGTTCAAACCTTGGATGACAACTTAAAAGCAGATCATTTATTTTCAATGCTAAAATATTTCAGTAACTGAAACCAGAATCATGAGGATAGATGCAAAAAAAATATTCCAATTTCCAGTTGCAGTATACAGTATATATCCTTACTGACTATTTTTATTACCACTATTTCTGTATGTATAAACACCTGCACAGTACCACTTATCTTGCTCTGGATGTAATTCTCAGTATCTGTTCTTATTCTGTATGTATGGACACCTGCATAGTACAACTACTGAATTATATATCAGTTACTACCATCCGGGTTACAGTATCGTATATATAATGTGTCCATAGGACGTGTCTGTCCGGCTGCTCAGTACCAGGCGATGTCCATATAATACAACTTGTAGCAGAGCCGGGGGACAAGGAACCTGATATAGGTCACAGAAGCCCTGGGGCCACCAGTCAGACGTAGGGATAACACTACAACTAGTGCTACACCCTGATAGAGCCCTCTGTATTGTTACATGTCTGTCTCCAGGGTGCCCCCCTTGAACCCTGGGCCCCGTCGGTTTATGAATCTCTTCCTGCAGGATGTGAGGGAGGTGATGGCAGAAGGAGTCTGGGAGGAATCTGCAGACTAAGCACTTTCCTGGATGTATAAAACAGCAGCTGCCTCTGAGCCATGTGAGCGAAACTGGGGCAGTAACCCCTGGGGAGATGGGCACCAGGGGGGCCCGAGAGGAGGAGGGGCCTCTACACTCTTCAACTTCACCGCAAAACATGGCTGCACTAAACCCCTTGACTGCTGGCATCTTACTATGGGAAACTGCAGGACCCCGGATACTAGACGTAGCCAGAGCCCTGACTGGGGGCCCCTCTAATGCCCAGGCACAGGGGCCCTTCAGAGCTTGCACAGCCGCTGATTCACACGTCTACATAGTTGTGTACCTGCAAGATGTTGCCCCATACACAATACTGCCCCACTGCACAGTATCACTTCCAACATTGCACATTACCAATTCTTTGTCCTGTATCCAGCATACAGTTCTCAATATCTGTTCTAGCTCTGTATGTGTGTACTATTGCACATTACAACTTCCTTCCTATATACTGCTTGTCGTTCTCAGTATTTTGATCATCTATGTTCTTACTTTGCATCATATGTTAAAATATCAAAGATAACTGAAACCTTTCTGAGCATCATTCTTCAGTGTCCAACTTCCCGATCTGCTAATGTCGCTTCCTCTTCTATTTCCTGTTCCACATTTTGGAGAACGATGATAGTTCTCTGAAATCTGCTTCATCTGAATAAAATCTACAATATTCCCAAACCATTTGATTTAACTCTAATGTTAAGTAAATATATATCTATCATGGGGTAAATGGAACAGAGCAATGTTCTGCAGATCTCTAGAGAGGTCAGTAATGTAACAATCTGCAGAATATATCACTGTATCTGTCAGGGGGTAGATGGAACAGAGCAATGTTCTGCAGATCTCTAGAGAGGTCAGTAATGTAATAGTCTGCAGAATATATCACTATGTATCTGTCAGGGGGTAGATGGAAAAGAGCAATGTTCTGCAGATCTCTGGAGAGGTCAGCAATGTAATAATCTGCAGAATATATCACTATGTATCTGTCAAGGGGTGTATGGAACAGAGCAATGTTCTGCAGATCTCTAGAGAGGTCAGTAATGTAATAATCTGCAGAATATATCACTATGTATCTGTCAGGAGGTAGATGGGACAGAGCAATGTTCTGCAGATCTCTAGAGAGGTCAGTAATGTAATAATCTGCAGAATATATCACTATGTATCTATCAGGGAGTAGATGGAACAGAGCAATGTTATGCAGATCTCTAGAGAGGTCAGTAATGTAATAATCTGCAGAATATATCACTATGTATCTATCAGGGAGTAGATGGGACAGAGCAATGTTCTGCAGTTCTCTAGAGAGGTCAGTAATGTAATAATCTGCAGAATGCATCACTATGTATCTATCAGGGAGTAGATGGAACAGAGCAATGTTCTGCAGATCTCTAGAGAGGTCAGTAATGTAATAATCTGCAGAATATATCACTATGTATCTATCAGGGAGTAGATGGGACAGAGCAATGTTCTGCAGATCTCTAGAGAGGTCAGTAATGTAATAATCTGCAGAATATATCACTATGTATCTATCAGGGAGTAGATGGAACAGAGCAATGTTCTGCAGATCTCTAGAGAGGTCAGTAATGTAATAATCTGCAGAATATATCACTATGTATCTGTCAGGGGATAGATAGGACAGAGCAATGTGCTGCAGATCTCTAGAGAGGTCAGTAATGTAATAATCTGCAGAATGTATCACTATGTATCTATCAGGGGGTAGATGGAGCAGAGCAATGTTCTGCAGATCTGTAGAGAGGTCAGTAATGTAATAATCTGCAGAATATATCACTATGTATCTGTCAGGGAGTAGATGGGACAGAGCAATATATATATATATACACACACACATACCTTACATATATATATATATATACACACACATACCTTACATATATATAAGGTTTGTGTACATTCCTGACATCTGTAGGAATTATTTCTCCCTGACCCCGGGTGACTGTCGGATTCCTCCTGGCCGCTCGCTCTGCCATCCGCGCTACAGACTAAACTCCTAACTAATTTGAGATTTACAAGAGCGTTACTTAATTACCAGAAACTTGCACAGCTATGGTGTCACCGGTGATGGCCAAAAACAATCTGATTGTCATTAAGCCATCTATTTGTCAGCATTTTCCTGTTCATTTGGCTGCACAAGAAGTCATTCAGCTTCCCAGCACCAGTATCTATACCATACATTATGCATCAGGGGGAGATTTGTCAAGTAGTGATCAAATCCAGCTGTCCTCCCTCCGCTCACTAAATTAATGAAACACTTTCATGTACAGACAATGAAGGAAACAATGTAACAACTTTAGAATGTTGTCTACAAATAACTTTGTTATCTTTACATCACTCATGTGGACTTTGTGTGGGGACTTCCTCTACTATCAGGGACTAATGAGCCTTTCTGAAGTCATTCGTCCCTAATAGTTCTAGGAACGGTCTTGTTATTCAAGATGGAATCTTCCATTAGACAGCTGCACAGTGCCACTTCTCTAAGTGTGTATACTGTACTCAATCTCAGTATCTGCTCTTATTCTTTATCCATTGGCATTAGATATAGATCTGCATGATGTGTATACACTTAGCAGCACCAGGGCCATCTTTTCCATTGGGCACGATGGGCAGGTGCCCGGGGGCCCCACGGGCAAGGGGGCCCCATAGGCAGGGCTCTTAATTAGAATAAATAATCCTGCAAAAGAAAAAACCTGCAGAAAAAACTTCAAGGGTCACTGAGCAAGTACATCTATCTATCTCTATATATATCTATCTATCTATCTATATATATATATATATATATATATATATATATATATATATATATATATATAGGGGCCCCGGTGCACTGCTTTGCCCGGGGGCCCATAATGTTGTTAAGATGGCCCTGGTAATTACATTAATATATTGGCCATGTCCTCAAGTTGTATAAAGGGTTAAGGATTCTCCTATTTCCCAAATCATTTACAGCTGTCTGACTTCTATAGAAGGTAAATCTCAGGGGGCAGTGACAAGACATAAAAAAAAAGTCAAATTAGGTTTCTTTCCCCTTCTATTTAGCCAGATTTGTTTGATTGTAGAAAATTAACCATTTAATTAGGTCCAGTTACTCTGTGTCTTAGTAGAGCAGAAGTATAGAAAATATTTCTCGTTCAGGGGTCTTTAGAGTCGAACGTAAATCAATATTTTTGCCGTAAATATACGTCTTTCTGTGTTGCGCACCACAATGCGCCGGTATATAGATCCGTGCGCACCTTAGACTAGCGGCTGCTTACTCCCGGTGTGATGGAATGGGTGGGCAATTTTATATGGAAAATTCAACTTTTTCAGCTATTAAAGCTGTCACAACAATATTCTCTCTAGTGTATAAGACGCTGCATTACATTATAATGTATGTGAATACGGCCACGTGACTTTGTATTTATAATTAACCATGTCACGCCGCATCTTTAGACAATCGCTGGACGTAACTATGTGTATTTTACAACTGGTGTAGAATTATTTCTGTGTTTTGTGTCGGACGTATGGTGAGATACACACATACACAAGTCCGCAATTTTTTCAACATCATTTTTGCTTGTACGTTCGGCGGCCAAAATGCGCCAATGTGTAAATGTGGCCCTTAATGTATAAAGATTTATAGCGGGTGGTGTTACGCTGTAGCCGGAAGGCAGAGCAATTAACTGTTAATAGTCCGCTCACACTTGCTCTTTTGGCACTTAAGTAAATGTATATTTGCAGCTTGAGCTCAGCCAGAGTAATGCAGACATAATTAATGTGCATTGTAAACCAAGGTGGTCGCAGAAACACACGCTCAGATTTATCGCGCTGCCGGTGAATGCAGACTGTTCTAATGACCGGACGCTCTTTTCAGGATCCCAATGATTCATAATGCACTATGGTTTCTGCCCCTCCATTCCTGACGTGCGTTATGTAAGTAAGTGGAGAGGAGACAGTGCTTGTAAATATTTGTTTGCAGGAGCAGAGCTGATTGGTGCATTAACACTCCCATGGGCCATAAACAGCGCTCGTTATGGGCCCTGTTCCACATTTTTTGTACCTGACTACCCCGGTGGAACATAGATATCTAGTAAGACTCTGTAGAGAGCACTTTGGTGCTGACATTGTCATTAGACAACTCAGTAGGACACTCACTTCAATAAACAGTAATATCATCTCACCAAGGTTATTGAAACATACAACCTCACCCCAAGCTGACTCTATGCTTTGTCAAGGTGTAGCATTGGGTATGGATGGCCCAAAGTTACTCCAAAAATGGCCCTGTTATAATCTACCACTGAAGGAGGCCCCATGCCCCCCAAAGCCAATCCAATACTGCTTTTGTGTTTGCTACATGACAAGAGTTAGAAGATCTCACCCGTCTTCTGCCTGATCGGCCATATGGACCTTATGCTTCTCATGGAAAGCCACCAGTCCACACTCTTCCAGGCCGATGTCTTCTCCTTGACCCGGGGAGAGGTCTTTATCTTTGACGTTCTCGTCTCTGTGCAACTGATGGACGGCATGGTATAAGGACTGGTGACCTGCTCGCCCAGGGCACTTGTCCTCCAGCTGGACCTTGGTCTCCTGTTCCCCTGAGTATCCAGCCGGCCTCTCTTTACTGGATTTAGACCAAGATCCTCCATATTCTATACCCAGAGCCAGGAGATTCCAACTGTTATATCCCACTGAGCGGAGGGCTGCAAAAGACAACATTTTAGGTGTTAATCGCCCGGGTATCTGAAGCAAATGTCTATAAAACAGATTTGTGGTGCCAAATCGAGACCACTATATTATACAACTATTACAGTCATGGTTCATTAGAAACCGTTTCCTACTTAAGCTCCTCTTAGTCACCTCTAGAAAATCTCTGCTGAAGCTCCTTTTACTTCAAGGGCCTAATCTCCACCATATACCAGATCTTGCTCCAAACACAACCAATCCTAAAAGGACCACCACGAAATGGCAATGGGTGCGGGACGCGGAGGAGGAACTGGACCCGAAAGAATGGGCCAAAATCAGACTTAATCTGGCCAAAGCATCAATATTGGGTTGGGTCAAAGAGAACGTTTACAAGAACTTCCATAGATGGCATTGGGTCCCCATCTGCATTCGCTCAGTTGTCCCCACGTCTGCAGACCTCTGCTGGTGGGCCTGTGATCCCATTTGCTACAATCTCCCCAGCCGCCTCCTTAACACTTCAGAGTCATTGCTGCTGACTATCTCCCCTCCACAAATGCCAAATAATCCCCCCTTTTCTTTTCCCCTCTCCATTGGTCGTCTTCCCTCTAAAAAACCTTGGTATAAACTCACCCGGTGGTATAACTAGGTCCCTGACATCTAGTTAAGCACTATTTGTTGTACATTGACATGGTTTTGTTAATAACCACTGTACCACAGCACCTATTGATTTAATGTTGGTTCTCATTTTTGTACCTTGACTAAAACCAATAAAAAAAGTTTATTTAAAAAAAAAAGAGACACAGTTTCCTTCAGTTCCTTAATTACAATTACCCTGGATTTTTGAGGTGGGAGCCAAACATTTATTTGCAAAAGCGGAAATTATAATTGTCCTGCGCCAATTGACGATGATTAATCATCAATGTACAAATAATTGATTATGTATACCACATATTTGTTCCAAATTAAACTACATCATCCTGACAGCACGGTGGCTCAGTGGTTAGCACTTCTGCCTCACATCACTGGGGTCATGAGTTTGATTCCTGACCATGGCCTTATCTGTATGGAGTTTGTATGTTCTCCCCATGTGTGCGTGGGTTTCCTCACGGTCTGTTTGTGTGTTAGGGAATTTACACTGTAAGCTCCAATGGAGCAGGGACTGATGTGAGTTCGCTGTACAGAGTAGTGGCGCTATATAAATTGATGATGTTCATCCTAAAACGTATGTTTTGTGCAAACCAACATAGTGCATTGTGATCAGACACTACCTGTGAGTAAGGGAACAGCTTTGTTCCTGAGACATGTCAGCTTACGAAGTCTGACTGTAAGCTCTTGTGTCTACACGTTCCTAGCGGGTTTTTTATAGTGGCCAATCCCTTCCAACCTCACTAATGTAAATATACTGCATGAACTGATCTTCATCATAGAAGGGATTCTGGATAAGCCGAACGGCTACAAATTAACACATATATATTAGCATATACCAGGCCTTCATATATATATATCTCTATAAGATTACACCTTCTTCCTTTTCTTCCAACTAATGACTGTCACAGACTTGTACCAGGCTGTGCTGAGCTTCCAGTGCGTATTGTGGGTGAGGAGACGGTTTGGATGTTTTTAAATTTTTGCAAACCCTCTGTGAAGGGAACTACCTACAGCAGATGCCCCTCGATTACAAATTACATCGGTGCTTTTATAACACTTAGGGGTATATTTACTAAACTGCGGGTTTGAAAAAGTGGAGATGTTGCCTATAGCAACCAACCAGATTCTAGCTTTCATTTATTTAGTGCATTCTACAAAATGAAACCTAGAATCTGATTGGTTGCTATAGGCAACATCTCCACTTTTTCAAACCTGCCTTTTAGTAAATCTAGCCCTTAGTCATTTTAAGGTATTTTATAGTTCTTATAATTCACCAACGCTGATAAAGGTCATACATTGTCTTATTTCTCCTATGGTGGTGAAACGTTTATAAAATGATACATTGTATCCTATACAGTCAGCATATCGGACAGAACATCAAACAAGAACATCCATAAACAAAGAAATGTGTAAGATTTTTTTGGAGACCAATTAAAGTACATCAAGAAAATAAATTGTCCTCTTTAATCATTCTAGTAGACAGTGAGATGTGTGTATGTGGACCAGGCGTGTCAGTGCAGTATATTGATGAAACAAGTTGATAAAGGTAGCTGTATGGAGTTAATTTGCCCATATATAATGTATAATGTATCATTTTTACATATACCAGCTAACTGTCCTGATTTCAGGGCTCTGTTCCCTTGGGACAGCTTTGTCCCGTTTCAGAGCTGTAACTTAAAATTTAGCGTCTGGGGCGAGAGAGAAAACAGCCGCCCCTCTAGAGCTTAATTTTAACCAAATGAACCTAAAATATTCATAAACGGTTCCCCCCTTCAGCGCTGCGTCCTGGGCAGTCGCCCATCTTGCACAGCCCCAGCTACGGCCATGTCTTGCGGGCCATAAAGGTGGGAGGTACGTGACGGTCACAGCTCAGAGGCCGTGGACGGATGCCGCGCTCTTGCCACTGATGCACGCTGAAATGTATGGGTGTTTGGAGGCCGTGACGGGTGGGTAAGGGGCAACCTAACACTTCAAAAGCACTAGACACTCCCCCATGGTGTGACCACGCCTCCATCACTCTGTGACCACGCCTCTATCACTCTGTGACCCCGCTCCCTGTCCCGATTCCTAGCACTACAAAGTTGGGAGTTATGTCTTTACTGCTTTCTCGCCCCTGAAACGTGATCTCTGCGCCCTCCTTGTGTCTTATAATGCAATGCTGTCACGTTCTGTGCCTCAGTGCTCTCAGAGCTCCCTGCAAACAGTTAATTATTTTGCTAATTGCGTTGCCTCCTCCTGCAACAGCATAATATTTTATTATAATATAATATTTGCTGTTCTCAGTCTTTAGTGATCCTGCCTTAAGGTCAGACTGTTAAGTCTACGTGTGCAGAGGACCTTTCACTTTGGTCACAGTTTGGCCATATAAAATCACATAAAGTTGGAAATAATATAATAATATAGATGGTGACCCATCTATATTATTATAACAGTCTCCCCCCACCTCATCCGCCTGGTCCTCCCGCCTATATGGCTCTTGTGGGATATCTCCAAGATGTATTACTATGCTGTAAGCACAGGGTGATGTATGGACGTAGTGAACGTGTGCTCTGTAGTTATAAGTCCTCTCCATACATGTCGTTGGCTTTATTCCCCCACTGTACAGGGCCGCAGGGTATTGTGGCACCAGGAAATTTAACATCTTAACTCATAATATAATATATCAAAATTCTATAATACTATGTTAAGTAGATGACAATAATATAACACTAAGATAATTAGATAAAGCCGCCTATGTGAACGCTGTTTAGTGCAGAAGCTGACATTGCTACACGCCTGGACGCTTTGTTAATTACAGACTTCCCACCTGTTACAGATCATTGGGAAAAATGACGTTTAACTTTAACAAGTAGATGTAAAGTTTCTGCAGCATCCTGAATGTCTGCCCCCCTCAGGCTGCAGCCTGTGACCTGCGCTACGTCACGTGGCTTCTCCTTAGAGCTTTATAAATGTAATTCTTAAATTAATAAACTCTCCCTCACAGCTGAATTAATTAAGCCATCAATTAAATTAATTACCTGCATGACAAAGGGAAAAATTCCACCCAATTAGTAATTTAACCTCCGTCCCATTAATATCATTATAGATCGCAATTCAATACTGTGTGTTGTCGGCTTGCGTCGATTAACCCTTCATATGGACTTAGATTAAACATACATTTCTTTTAATATATTGTGTGGTAAACGCAGCAGTCGGAAAGGAGACTTAGTAGTGACGGTATGAAAAATATAACGGATGTAAGTGTCTAAAATGTGATAGTGATACAATGTAGCAGTAGGAGAAGCGACAGTATGACATACCCCGTATACCCCCCACTTCTACCACTGTATATATATATATATATATGTTAGTGACTGGAATGTGATAGTGATACAATGACGGCAGTAGGAGAAGTGGCGGTGTGATATACCCTGTATACCCCACCTCCACCACTGTGTATATATATATATATATGTTAGTGACTGGAATGTGATAGTGATACAATGACGGCAGTAGGAGAAGTGGCGGTGTGATATACCCTGTATACACCCCACCTCCACCACTGTGTGTATATATATATATATATTTTAGTGACTGGAATGTGATAGTGATACAATGACGGCAGTAGGAGAAGTGGCGGTGTGATATACCCTGTATACCCCACCTCCACCACTGTGTATATATATATATATGTTAGTGACTGGAATGTGATAGTGATACAATGACGGCAGTAGGAGAAGTGGCGGTGTGATATACCCTGTATACCCCCCACCTCCACCACTGTATATATATATATATATATATATATATATACAGTGCGTTATTGTCATAGAACTCACCGGAACCTTTTTTCGACAGATTTTCCAAGTTGTAAAAGTGACTTTTGAACATTTGATGTTTGGTCCACGTGGACTTGAATCGCACTGTTGAGCGTAGCAGGTTGGCAGCAAAATCATTAAAACGGTGCATGAGGGCTGCTTGTGTGTCGAGTCCGATGCATGCGTACATTGTCCGCACTGGAATGTGATAGTGATACAATGTAGCAGTAGGAGAAGCGACAGTATGACATACCCCGTATACCCCCCACCTCCACCACTGTGTGTATATATATATAATGTAAGTGGCTGGAATGTGATAGTGATACAATGTAGCAGTAGGAGAAGCGACAGTATGACATACCCCGTATACCCCCCACCTCCACCACTGTGTGTATATATATATATAATGTAAGTGGCTGGAATATGATAGTGATACAATGTAGCAGTAGGAGAAGCGACAGTATGACATACCCCGTATACCCCCCACCTCCACCACTGTGTGTATATATATATAATGTAAGTGGCTGGAATGTGATAGTGATACAATGTAGCAGTAGGAGAAGCGACAGTATGACATACCCCGTATACCCCCCACCTCCACCACTGTGTGTATATATATATAATGTAAGTGGCTGGAATGTGATAGTGATACAATGTAGCAGTAGGAGAAGCGACAGTATGACATACCCCGTATACCCCCCACCTCCACCACTGTGTGTATATATATATAATGTAAGTGGCTGGAATGTGATAGTGATACAATGTAGCAGTAGGAGAAGCGACAGTATGACATACCCCGTATACACCCCACCTCCACCACTGTGTGTATATATATATAATGTAAGTGGCTGGAATGTGATAGTGATACAATGTAGCAGTAGAAGTGACAGTATGACATACCCCATATACACCCCACTTTCACCACTGTGTGTATATATATATATATATATATAATGTAAGTGGCTGGAATGTGATAGTGATACAATGTAGCAGTAGAAGTGACAGTATGACATACCCCATATACACCCCACTTTCACCACTGTGTGTATATATATATATATAATGTAAGTGGCTGGAATGTGATAGTGATACAATGTAGCAGTAGAAGTGACAGTATGACATACCCCATATACACCCCACTTTCACCACTGTGTGTATATATATATATATAATGTAAGTGGCTGGAATGTGATAGTGATACAATGTAGCAGTAGGAGAAGCGACAGTATGACATACCCCGTATACCCCCCACCTCCACCACTGTGTGTATATATATATAATGTAAGTGGCTGGAATATGATAGTGATACAATGTAGCAGTAGGAGAAGCGACAGTATGACATACCCCGTATACCCCCCACCTCCACCACTGTGTGTATATATATATATAATGTAAGTGGCTGGAATGTGATAGTGATACAATGTAGCAGTAGGAGAAGCGACAGTATGACATACCCCGTATACACCCCACCTCCACCACTGTGTGTATATATATATAATGTAAGTGGCTGGAATGTGATAGTGATACAATGTAGCAGTAGAAGTGACAGTATGACATACCCCATATACACCCCACTTTCACCACTGTGTGTATATATATATATAATGTAAGTGGCTGGAATGTGATAGTGATACAATGTAGCAGTAGGAGAAGCGACAGTATGACATACCCCATATACACCCCACCTCCACCACTGTGTGTATATATATATAATGTAAGTGGCTGGAATGTGGTAGTGATACAATGTAGCAGTAGAAGTGACAGTATGACATACCCCATATACACCCCACTTTCACCACTGTGTGTATATATATATATATAATGTAAGTGGCTGGAATGTGATAGTGATACAATGTAGCAGTAGGAGAAGCGACAGTATGACACACCCCGTATACCCCCAGCTTCTACCACTAGTGATACTGACACACAAACTGACAGAGGAAATTGATCTTTGCACTTTTCCCTTCCTGAAACTATTGGTACCTATCTATATGCTTAATAGATCATATTTCTACATCATTAAAGAGCCATTTACACCTTTGCCTTTGGAAGAGAGGTGAACACAGCATCCTTCCTGTCATTAGGTCTCCTCTCTGTGTGAGGGACCACCATGGCTCTCACAGCAGTCAGTCTCCCCTGCTCGCCTTGTTCTCCAGTCACTCCATGAATTTGGATCAGGTTACCCCCAGACCATAGACTAAACTATCAGCTTTACATTGTACTGCAACAATAAAATAGTAACAATGTAGAGTTTGCTCTAATAACCAATTCATAGGTAACAATTTGATACTTTGATCTTTCAACCTGAGCAGCGCAGTGGCTCAGTGGTTAGCACTTCTGCCTCACAGCACTGGGATCATGAGTTTAATTCCCGACCATGGCCTTATCTGTGAGGCGTTTGTATGTTCTCCCTGTGTTTGAGTGGGTTTCCTCCAGGTGCTCCGGTTTCCTCCCACTCTCCAAAAACATACTGGTAGGTTAATTGGCTGCTATCAAATTGACCCCAGTCTGTGTCTGTCTGTATGTGTGTGTGTGTGTGTGTATATTAATGTAGACTGTAAGCCCCAATGTGGCAGGGACTGATGTGAGTGAGTTCTCTATACAGCACTGAGGAATTAGTGTCGCTATATAAATAAATGATGATGATGATGAACAATTTGATACTTGGGTCTTTCAACCTGAGCAGCAAACTCCATCACCTCTGTCCAGTCCGGCTTCTCACAGTGACATGAAGGTTAATAGTCCCCAATGTGGAGGTCTATAGGGACCTCACAGAGGTAGGAGTGATGCAAATCTGCACCTTAGCAAAACAGGTTGCACTGCAGGGGGTGGGGGCAAAGATAAAATGTGCAGACAGATATGCGAGGGGGCGTGTCCTAGCTCAACTCTAAATTTCAGTGGGAAAATAAAGCTGCCCGGTATCTGCGCTCTTCATGCAAAAGCAGCCGTTATGTTCCCTGCATGCAAAAAGTACCCCCTTTGTATTGCAGCATGGTTTGTTTATACAGAGGCCCAATGACACCAGAATGAGCTGCAGTTACTTGGGACATCCTATAGGGGAAGTCAGCTGGCAACCCAAACCTAGGCACTTTCTGGGTAGTGTTATCATCATCATCATTTATTTATATAGCGCCACCGATTCCGTTGCGCTGTACAGAGAACTCACTCACATCAGTCCCTGCCCCATTGGAGCTTAGTCTAAATTACCTTACATACACACACAGTCAGAGAGAGACACTAAGGTCAGTTTTGATAGCAGCCAATTAACCTACCAGTATGTATTTGGAGTGTGGGAGGAAACTGGAGCACCCAGAGGAAACCCACACAAACACGGGGAGAACATTCAAACTCCTCACAGATAAGGCCATGGTCGGGAATTGAACTCATGACCCCAGCGCTGTGAGGCAGAAGTGCTAACCACTGAGCCACCGTGCTGCCCATATATAAATAAACCTCAAAAAATTGACTAAAGACCTTGTATGTAATTATAGTAATATGTAACAAAAATATATCACAACTCAGGTGTATATTTCCAACTATCAAACGCCTGATTGAAAGCTATGCAGGGCGTTTACTCTATAGACTGAATGGCGTATATATCGGCTGCATACTAGTATTTATCATAAGGACAAGATAGCGGTGGAATAAGGCTTTGCTGAGCTCTGGGCCAAGTGTAAGCGTAGGATTTTCATTGGACGAGACAGGGCCTTGGTGACGTGATTGGATGCGAATCGCATCACCATGGCTGTGTGACAATGCAGATCGGGCCCCCTGCGCTTCTCCCTTGGACCACCGGAGAAGTATGGATAAGAGGCTTCTATATGTCTTACAGGCCAACCCTCCGCCGGAGAGCGCTCAGTTATCTCTTCCTCTGTGGCACTTCGGAGCTGAAACGGTTAATGTAGGCTACTTGTTTGACTAATGATGTCAGCGCAGAAAGTCATAATGTCTGTTAGATCTGGCGCCAGTGGGGTTAAAAGTCCAAAGTCTCATTTATAAATTATTTGATCGCGTGATAAATGAACGACTAACACTGACCGGCAGATATTGGATTTTTTTTTAACATCAATAAAACCATTCGCACAGCTGTAATAAATGAAGACTAATTTGATAATATTTCATTATATATATTTTTTTAGCAACAAGGAGAGCAGGGGTGGAATATTCTGGTAGTGAAACATCCAGGGCTGTAACTAGGGTGGTACTTTGTGTGCCCACTCCCAGGATGCCAGGCCGAGGCTGGCACTTCATTGCTTTATTTTTATTTAATTGGCATGATTATGATATTATGTTTCTACTAATAGGGCTGCGCGGTTCGCTGCAGCCTGCTCAGGACACCTCCGCCTAGCCTCCGCGCAGACCGCACAAACATGGTGCCCAAGGAGGGGGGCAGAGCGCTACCTGTGGGCGTGGCACAGAACAGTCATGCAGTGTCTGAAAGCGGGTGGCTCACAGGAAGGTTTATATATAAACATTTGTGAAAAATTCTTAATCCCCTTTAAAAAAAAATAAATTAATTGATTTAAGTGATATTTATGGCAGCGTGCAGACTGGGCAACGCTGGTAATACACATATGTTATAATACATGGCTGGTGGCAGAATGGGTAGTATAGTGCTAATAACTATATATAGTAGTTCTTGCTGCATCGGGGGAAGTGTGCTCCCAACAGCTCTGATTGTTATGTGAGTAAAACATAGACAGCGGATGCAGCATTGTCATAGGCTACAAACTACAACTGAAATCGATGTCTGAAAAAAGAAAATCGGTTCCTCTGTCTGTATAATTATAATGAATTTTCCAATATACTCATTCCCATCAAGATATAGAATAATTTAGTATAAAGCTATAAATATTTCATGAAGATCCCATACGCGACCTCTTAATTCCTGGCCCTGCTCGTCATATGAGATAGAACAATGGAGTGTTGGATGGAGAGCAGTCAGAGGTGCTCAAACCCCGTCCTCAAGAGACACCAACAGGTCATGTGTTCAGGATTTCTGTCTGTAGAAATGGGATAATTACTGATCCAGAATTCACCTGTGCATGAATAAAAAAATCCTGAAAACATGAACTGTTGGTATCTCTTGAGGACTGTTTGGTGTTCCTGCATTACTTAATGCAATAAGGTTAACCTGGTCTGACTGTAACAATGTTACAGAGGTAAGTACACGATGAGAGTCACAGTGATACAGAATTACACCTCCCCCTGAATGTAACAATGTTACAGAGGTAAGTACATGATGAGAATCACAGTGATACAGAATTACACCTCCCCTGAATGTAACAATGTTACAGAGGTAAGTACACGATGAGAATCACAGTAATACAGAATTACACCTCCCCCTGAATGTAACAATGTTACAGAGGTAAGTACATGATGAGAATCACAGTGATACAGAATTACACCTCCCCTGAATGTAACAATGTTACAGAGGTAAGTACACGATGAGAGTCACAGTGATACAGAATTACACCTCCCCTGAATGTAACAATGTTACAGAGGTAAGTACACGATGAGAGTCACAGTGATACAGAATTACACCTCCCCTGAATGTAACAATGTTACAGAGGTAAGTACACGATGAGAGTCACAGTGATACAGAATTACACCTCCCCTGAATGTAACAATGTTACAGAGGTAAGTACACGATGAGAATCACAGTGATACAGAATTACACCTCCCCCTGAATATAACAATGTTACAGAGGTAAGTACACGATGAGAGTCACAGTGATACAGAATTACACCTCCCCTGAATGTAACAATGTTACAGAGGTAAGTACACGATGAGAGTCACAGTGATACAGAATTACACCTCCCCTGAATGTAACAATGTTACAGAGGTAAGTACACGATGAGAGTCACAGTGATACAGAATTACACCTCCCCTGAATGTAACAATGTTACAGAGGTAAGTACACGATGAGAGTCACAGTGATACAGAATTACACCTCCCCTGAATGTAACAATGTTACAGAGGTAAGTACACGATGAGAGTCACAGTGATACAGAATTACACCTCCCCTGAATGTAACAATGTTACAGAGGTAAGTACACGATGAGAGTCACAGTGATACAGAATTACACCTCCCCTGAATGTAACAATGTTACAGAGGTAAGTACACGATGAGAGTCACAGTGATACAGAATTACACCTCCCCTGAATGTAACAATGTTACAGAGATAAGTACACGATGAGAGTCACAGTGATACAGAATTACACCTCCCCTGAATGTAACAATGTTACAGAGGTAAGTACACGATGAGAATCACAGTGATACAGAATTACACCTGCCCTGAATGTAACAATGTTACAGAGGTAAGTACACGATGACAGTCACAGTGATACAGAATTACACCTCCCCTGAATGTAACAATGTTACAGAGGTAAGTACACGATGAGAGTCACAGTGATACAGAATTACACCTCCCCTGACTGTAACAATGTTACAGAGGTAAGTACACGATGAGAGTCACAGTGATACA